>NW_015166455.1:313915-387156 GCF_001447785.1 Gekko japonicus | reverse complement strand
AGAGAGAGAGAGAGAGAGAGAGAGAGAGAGGTGGAAAGAAAGCAAATAAATGGGGAGGGAAGAGTTGGAAAGAAAGCAACTTTAACTTTAAATGTGTTCTCCAACCCTCCCCCCCCATGCCCCACACCTTGGCTTGGAGAAGGGATTTAAAAAGACAAATGTCTTCTCCATCCAGCAGATGCGGGGGGGCTTTGATAATGCATTTAAAGTTAAAGTTGCTCTTTTTCTCTGCTCCCCCCCACCTCAAGCCTACCCAAGGAGGGGAACACTGGCTGGGGAAGGGAAGACCAATCAGGGAGGGATGCCTCCCCTTTACTTCCCCAGCCGCCCCGCCAGGAACCGCACAATATGTGTGGAAAAGCCATATGTGGCTCCCGAGCCACAGTTTGGCCACCCCTAAGCTATACCATGCTACCTTCCCTCCAATGATTTTAATGGATGATTATTTTAGTACAGTATTTGCTGTTGTTACCCACTTTGGGTCCTGATTGTGCTTGGGCATATAATCGCTCTACATAAATAAAATATATTAACATATAAATAAGTTAAAAATGGCATACATGTATAAATGGCAGAGCAACAAAAGAAATCCAAGCGTTATCAGTGAGAGCAGCAAATATAAGAAGGACCAAAGCTGATGACAACGATGTCATACTCGAGAAAGAAAGAAAAATAGCCTTTCCAGCTCATCTCTGTTTAATATAAGTAAAATTAAATGGTTTCATTTGTAAAAGTGCTTCTCAAAGTTTAGCCTTGGAAACTATTTGCATTTATCTATCTATCTTATATATTCAACTAGCTTTTGAGCAAGGGAAACCTTTTTATCTATCTTTAGAGAAAAAGACACACACATTCTGGCCCACGCTGAACTTTCTGTTTGCACCTACCCACAAGATCAGGTACACATGAAGTTAGAATCATAGTAGACCATAGAATCACAGAGTTGGAAGGGGCCATACAGGCCATCTAGTCCAACCCCCTGCTCAATGCAGGATCAGCCTAGAGCATCCCTGGCAAGTGTTTGTCCAGCTGCTGCTTAAAGACTGCCAGTGAGGGGGAGCTCACCACCTCCTTAGGCAGCTGATTCCACTGTTGGACAGCTCTTACTGTAAAAAAGTTTTTCCTAATATCCAGCCAATTCCTTCCTTCCCTTCATTTAAACCAATTATTGTGAGTCCTATCCTCTGCTGCCAACAGGAACAGCTCCCTGTCCTCCTCTAAGTGACAGCCCTTCAAGAGAGCAATCATGTCCCCCCTCAACCTCCTCTTCTCCAGGTCCCTCAGCCTTTCCTCATACAGCTTGGTCTCCAGGCCCCCGATCATCCTGGTCGCTCTCCTCTGTACCTGCTCCATTCTGTCCACATCCTTTTTGAAGCAAGGCCTCCTGAATTTCACACAATACTCCAGGTGCAGCCTGATCAATGCAGTGTACAGAGGGACTATGACATCTTGCGATTTGGATGTTAACTTCAGCTAAATCAGACCCCTGGTCTGTTAGTCTTGTCCACTGTGATTGGCAGCAGCTCTTCAGGATCTCAAGAAAAGCTCTTTCATATTGTAAGCTACTATCTGGTTTTGTTAACTATAGATGCCAGGGTAGGGTTGCAGCTGATCTCCAGAGGTCACTTCCCCTGGAGAGAATGGCTGCTTTGAAGGGCAAAATCTACAGCATTATATCATGCTGAGGCCCCTTTCCTCCCCAAACCCTGCCCTCCCCAGGCTCCACCCCCAAATATCCTGGAATTTCCGCACCACGAGTTGGCAACCCTATGCCAGGGACTGATCCTGAGGTATTCTTCAATGCAAAACAAATGCTCTACCACGGAGCAAAAGCTCCTCCCCATTCCAATTCAAGCTTTCAGATGGTGAGATAAGGGAACTCTGATCCCCCTGTGCTTTCAACAATCTCTAAATACTTCAGCATGAAAAGAGAGGATACATATAAGTCCATCGCGTGTGGCTGGAGTCCTTTAGAGTAGACCATTGAACTCTATTCACCAGATTTAATTTGGGAGTCTGATGCGATGATGTCTCAGCTAGACATGGGCATGAACCAGAAAACTGCAGTTCATGTTGGTTCGTGATTCGTGGCTGAACCATGAGCCAAACCCAACCAGGAGGTTTGCTCACAGACCAAACCAATTTGTGGTTTGCTCCCTGCAAACCCTGTTGAAAGGGACTGCAGTCCCTTTATATCGGGTTTCCAGAAAGCCTAAAAAACAGCTGAGCATGGGGAGCTACCTGCTCCCCACCACTCAGCTGTTTTTGGGCTGTCCTCTGTGGTCCCTTTAAAGTATAAAGGGACTGAAAGGGACTGCCCAAGACAATCCGACACAGCTGTTTTGTGGCTTTTGTGGGGAACAGAGAGCAGGAGTTTAAAGGGACTCAGAGTCACTTTAAAACCCTGATTTCTGCTCTATCCAAGAATCACCACAAACTGCTTTAAAAGTACGTGGAGGTCTGTGATGCAGACCCTTCATGAACTTTGGTTTACAAACTGCGAACTGGGCAAAATTAGTGATGAATTTTGCTTTGTGGTTCAGTTCATGCCCATCCCTGGTCACAGCTAATCAGTAAATACAATCATATAAATCTATCAGATCTGACTGGAAGAAATGAAATACCATTTACATGAAGGCTACTGAAAATCACTAAATAGCAAATACTTACATAGAAGTGGCAAGTAGTTGCCAAGAGGAACATTGTGAGTAATTTGTATGCCCAAGGGCCAACTGAAACAACCCTCAGGCTATCTATAGCCCTGTATGTACATGGAGCTCCCCGCTGGCTATGACAAATGGAGTACTGCATGCACATTCTGAACTCTACCACCTTATCTGCATATAAGGGGATCCCCTACTTGATAGCATCACTTCTATGCATATTAGGGGATCCCTTACTGGATAGCATCACTTGTTTATACAATCCTTATCCACAACCCCGAGTAATTTCTTTAGTACTATGCTTAGATATAAATCCTGTAAGCAACCGCCATACAAGACAAGCTTCCATTCATGCACCCACATCAGTATAAAAGCTAACCTCTGAAGCTGTTCCTATGCCACATAAATATGAGTTTGGTTTTATGGCACTTGCTAAGAAAGCAAAGAGTTTCACATTCAATCAACCTTTCCCAAACTTCACACTACACTTACTGCAGGATCAATGCAAAACGCATATGAAAATACAACGGTATGAAGCTGTTTATATCCTTTAATATTAAACTCAGCCTTTGTCATAAATCTTCTGTCTTTGATTGCAAATAGCTATAGCATGAGCTCATGCCCTTTTTGATTTCCCTCTTTTATTGCCCTGTGCAAACTGAGTGATGTGTGAGTTCCTGTCATGGTGCTGACTCTATTACAAAGTGCAAAGGTAATTTACATCCCTGTACTGCTTAAGAAGCTTACAGTACCATCTTTGGGAGGTGCACAATTCTGTTTCATTGATGTCTACTGTTGTTTTTTTTCCTTTTCGAAGAGAAAAAAACAACAACTCCTGAGCAATACATTGGCACATTCCTCCGGGATGCATGAAAATTTGCCCCCCCCCATTACTAGAATCACTGGAATCAGCATCTGATCAAGAACAACAACAACAAAAATCAGTTTCACATACTTACTTTTCAAAAACAGTGAAAACCACCTAACCTTGGAGATTTTGGTTTCCTTTAATATCGAAATATTGCTCCTTCCACCGCTCAGCCTTTTAGCATTTTCAGCTGAGAAGCCTTTCTACATCTACTTGAATTATACTGAGAACCCACAAAATGCATCTCATCTCTCTCTCACCCACCCACCCACAGTAGTCATCTGGTGTCTCCAGGGCCAATCAGACTGGAGGCCTCAACCTCAAACTAGGGTTACCTCCTCCTGGAATAACAACTGCTGTCCAAACCACAGATATCAGTCCACCTGGTGGAAATGGCAGCTTCAGAGCATGGAGAGTGTAACTTCACATCCCCACTGAGCCCCTTCCCTCCCAAAACTCCATTCTCCCCCGTAGGGTTGCCACATTTTTTTTTTTTTATAAAGGCTGATAGCCTTAAATGTTGGAAGTTGCCTGGGCCTCTCTTAGGGTTTCCAGGTCTGGGGTGGGAAATACCTGGAGATTTGGGGGGTGGGGTAGAGCCTGGGGAGGGCAGGGTTCAGGGAGGGGAGAGACCTCAGCAGGGTATAATGCCATAGCGTCCACCCTCCATCCATCATTTTCTCCAGAGGAAATGATCTTTGTCATCTGGAGAGCAATTGTAATAGTAGAGATCTCCAGGTTCTACCTGGAGGCTGGCAGTCCTCGCCCTTTCTGGACTTCTAAGAGAGCAAGCTCAGGCCTCTCTTAGGCTTGCCAGGCTGCAGCCTAGAACTCCTGGCAGCATTTAGAGGCAGGGACAGGTGATGTGCCGGCATGGCACCAGTGTATGGCATCACTTTTGGCAAAAAACAGAAGCTAATCCATGGAATTTTTGGCAGATCCTAGAGCATCCCCCACACACAGATATGAAGATGCCACTTCTGGTTTTTGATAGCATTCCTGTCACATCCTGGCATGGTGCTGGTATGCCCCCCCCATTGGCCTCCATTTTTCTCCTGCCAGCCTTTCAGGTGCTGGTGGGCCGTGACATAGGGTTGCCAGTCTCCAGTTGGGGCCTAGAGATCTCCTGGGATTACAATGGATCTCCAGACTACAGAGATCAGTTCCTCTGGAGGAAATCTGGAGGTATATGAAGAAGTGAGCAGTGACTCACAAAAGCTCCTACACTGCCACAAACGTTTTGAGTCTTTAAGGTGCTACTGGACTCTTGCCCTTTCCTACTGCTATGGACAGATTAACATGCCCACCCATCTTGATCCATCTCCCTGGAGGAAACGGCTGCTTTGGAGAGTGGACTCTATGGCATTGTACCCACTGAAGTCCTACCTTGCCTCCCCAGGCTCCACCCCCAAATATCCAAGAATTTCCCAACCCAGAGTTGGCAACCATAAATGACAAGGATTGCCAGGAGATAGGATTGCCAACCTCCGGGTGCAGCCTAGAGATCTCGTGATGTTACAATTGATCTCCAGACAACAGAGATTAGCTCCTCTAGAGAAAAATGGTGGCTTTGGAGGCTGGACCCTGTGGCACTGCTGATGTTCCTCCCCTCCCCAAACCCCACCCTCCCCAGGCTCCATCCCCCAAATCTCCAGGTATTTCCCAGCCCAGAGTTGGCAACTCTACCAGGATGTCTCTCATATGGCAGAAGTAGGGTTGCCAGCTTTGGTCTTGGAAATACCAGGAGATTTTGGGAGTGGAGCCTGAGGGGTGGGGTTTGGGGAGGGGAGGGACTTCATTGGAGTATAATGCCATAGACTCTACCTTCCTTTCCTTTTATCCAATAAAAGCTCCATGATACTTTGATCTTGAGCAGTGAATAGTCACCCAAGAGGCCAAAGGAGTAAAAAAAAAATGCAACTGCTAGAGTTCTTTTTGGATCTCTGCCAGCAAGTAAAAAGGTAACTTGGTCATAGGAATATTTGTCAGCTTATATATGAGCTTGCAAACACAGTGAAATATAATGCCTCCTGAGATTAGCATACAAAGGATACTCCAAAAGGATATGTGCTTACCTAAGTGACAAGGGCAGATTCATCCTGAATAAGGTAAACATATGAACTTACCTCTCATAACTGGTTAGGAGTGAGCATTGAGTCTGGCCAGAATGAACACACTTAATAGGCTTTGGGAAGTGAACAGACAGGTGTAGGAGGGAAGAGATTTCAGAGGGGGAATACTAAACCATTGGGATGAACAGGTGTGGCCTGCTCTAAAGGCAGAACTTTGGGGATCGATAAATTTTAAACAATTTCTCACCAAAGCAAACGCTGCATAAAAGCCCAGGTCCTGGATAGAGTCCAGGTTAACGAGAGCCAAAAGTTTCTCAAAAGCACTCTTAAACCACATTGACCTTGCTGCTTAAATATGTCTTGAGGAACAGTCTAAACACTTGTAACCAAGCCATTGCCTCAAGAAAAGGCTGGCCCAGTTCTGAATGGAGAGCCATGCCAGCTACAAAACATGGAATGTTTAATAATTTTGGGGAAAATATAAAAGAAGATGGTCAACGTTTTCATTTACTGAGACAATCCTTATGGCTACTCCATAAAGGATTATAGGAATGACTTTTAGGTTAAAGACCTGAACAGCACCTGGAACATAGTTCCCACCTTCGGGGGGGGGGGGGGGGATAATATGCTGTCAGCACATTTTTGCTTTCCTCCTTATCAATGACTGATGTGGCCCCATTTTAGATGAGATGTGAAAAGGATACCCAAATCTGAAAATTCCTTTACTTGCTGGATTTCTTCTCTATTCAGATTCCATCTGAAAACTGAGATTCCTTTTTTTTCCCTTGAGAAAACAACTACTTTAGTTTCTGGTAGTTCATTTTCAGGCCTTCCTTAATACAATATTCCAAGAAAATTTTTTATGATCTCTGCAGACCAATTCTTGTCCAAGAAAGCAGAGTAGTATCATCAGTGTAAAGCAGAACTGGAATGTTTCAATTGGCCAAATGTGGTTGGACGACAAAGATCATTTTAAAAAGTTGAAAGATCATTCATATATAGGTTGAACAAAAATGGGGCCAAAAGGCAGCCTTACCTAACCCCTTTATCAAGGTTAAATGGCTCAATCAGCTCACCACCATAACTGTAAGGTCCAGTTGAAGTTGCTGCATGAGCATAACAGTCTTTTATCAATCACAGCTTTGTCTCGAAGCTTTTCCCAGATTCTTCTTCTAGGGATATTATCAAAAGCCCTTTTCAGATCAATAAATCCTATTTAAAGGATTCCATTTGAGGAAATTAGTGTATTTTTCTATCAGATGATATAGAACTAGACAATGGTCCAAGGTTGAACTACCCCTCCTGAACCGTATCTGCTCCTGGCCCAGAATATCACCCTATTCAAGCCAATCAGTTAAAGCATCAAGCACCTAGGCTTCCTAGGTGGTATTTCACAGCCTCTTTGTGAATTGCTTTGAGTACAGGAATGGGTTCCAGATAGAACCTGAGATAAAGTATGACCCCCACCCCCCAACTTGATAGAAAGAGCTTGGTAGAAAGCATTGATTTTATCATAAATCTTTCCTGGAATCTCAGCAATTAGAAAAGTCTGAGAGGCCAGAATCTAGTCCTTCTGAGGGCAAAAGCAATGTTCCTCCTAAGCTGTGGAGTCTTATGAGCAAAAATTCTACTTTGTGAGCTACTGGCCTTAAAGTTGTGAGCGAGTGATTTGGGTACTGCATAAATTAACTTTATGCCACACACTCAGAACTCAGAGAAGTACTCTCACTTTCCTCACAGCCTAAAACAGCACCAGGAATTCTTCAAAGGAGGAAAATGGAAGAGAAGAAAGAATGAGAGAAATGAGGAATGATAAGGTAAGAAAGAAAAAGTAGTCAGTGCGAGAAACCCTTTGAACTGTTTTCCCAACCACTCCTACCACGCCGATCCTCCACAGGAGAGGAAACAGGGATTTCAACACTGAATCCGCAAAACAGAGATAAATGGAAAAAAACAAGCCAGAATAAAACCTCAATAAAGTAGAGGAAAGGTAAAATTCTAGTGCTATGATGAATAGAATTAAAATAAATAGATACAAGCTAAGATGATTCTATACCCCTTCCATGTTACACATGGAATTCACTGCCCACAGGAGGTGGTGGCAGCTACAAGCATGGACAGCTTCAAGAGGGAATTAGATAAGCATATGGAGCAGAAGTCCATCAGTGGCTATTAACCACAGGGTATAGATGGGAACTCTCAGTCTGGGGCAAGTGATGCACTGTATTCTTGGTGCCTGGGGGGGGGCAACAGTGGGAGGGCTTCTAGTGTCCTGGCTCCACTGATGGACCTCTTGGTGGCACCTGGTATTTTTGGCCACTGTGTGACAGAGAGCCATTTTCTCCAGCTGAACCCCAAGTAATCCCAGGAGATCTTCAGCCACCACCTGGAGACTGGCAACCCTAGGCAGAAAATCTAACAAGCCTAGCTTCTCTACCATTGGAGAAGCGATACAGGGCAGATTTGGAGAAGCGATACAGGGCAGAATTGGTACGATCAATCCTTTTTACGCATGGCAAAACACCTCCAAAAGTAACTCTAGAGGAGCTGCAGTTAATCTGTTCTACTGCCCAGAGCTTGTCGAACATTGCTTTTGTGGCTCTCTGCTTCTAAGTTCCAAAAGTCTCTGTACTACTGGAAAGCCTTTCTGGCAATCTACTGTTGCAGTAAAACTTGGCAGAATACAATTCTGACTGCATGTGTAGGACTGGTTTATTTCCCCATTTCTGCAACTTCTACCTATGTCAGATTTAGGCTTTGCCAGGGCATCTTGCCCGCCAATTCCTCAGCCTTCACTGGCAGTTGACTGGGGGTAGGCACATTGGTATAGTCAGCCTGTCTTTTGATTGCAAGACTGTTTTTGTTATCCTGATAGCCAAATGGTGTTGAGAAGCTTCCTAATTACTCCCAAGGCCTGTTCTGTTTAGTAACGATGTACCCTACAAAGAGGCAGATCCATCCAGCTAACAGTTTGGATGAGCAGAATTGGTACAATCACTCCTTTTTACACATGCCAAAATAGCTCCAAACAGTAAGCTGTTTTATTTCAGTGGTTGTCAGCATTTCCAACACCTACTGTATAAAAGAAAATAAGCCCCTTCCATTCACATGTGTGTGTATGTATGTATGTAGATATATATACATTGCCATTCTCCTATAAGTCAGATAGTCAAGTGATTTATTTATTTTGGTAGCATGCCAGACAGAAATATTTAAATCCTACTTTTGGAAGCAAGAATTATCTAATCACTCACTGGTTTTTATAATAAAACATTTATCATGGAACATTAATCCATTAGTGCTTATTTTCCACCCCTTCCTTTCACTAGCACCTTGCTTTGAACACAGTCAACTTTGGCTGCAATTTCTCCCTTTTATCATATATCATAAGTTACATGATAGGTTGCACTGACACCAATTCCAAAATGAAAAAATAATAATAATACTGTACTTTGCTTGAACTTGGCCCCCAGATGTACCACTTGTGCTCCCATGATTAGCAAAAATGGTGCAAATGCTAGTTCTGAAATTAGTCTTTCATCATTGTGTCGGTGACTGCCACGACAGCATATAGAAATGGCTCACAATAATCAAACCTGTAAATTGGCATAGCACATTGAAACTGCCAGCTATTGTTCCAATTTGTGTAGCATGTCACCAAATGGCCAGCAGGGAATCTTCTTGGCATTCAAGGCAATGACAGATGGTTCTTGTGTATCCTTGCCCAATCAAGAACATAATAATAATCAAGAACTTAAGAACATAAGAGCCCTGATGGATCAGACAAGTGGTCCATCTAGTCCAGTTCCCCAGGTAGTGTTGCCAGCCTCCAGGTGGGGCCTAGGGATCTCCCACTTTTACAACTGACCTCCAGCTGACAGAGATCAGCTCCTCTGGAGAAAATGGCTGCTTTGAAGGGTGGACTCTATGGCATTGTACCATGCTGAGGACTTCCCCCCAAACACCACCCTCTCCTGGATCCACCCCCAAAGTCTCCAGGTATTTTCCAACCCTATCCTCTGGACGGCCAACAACATGTCATGGAGGCTGAGGCCTTCCCCTGATGTTGCCTCCTGGCTCTGGGATTCAGAGGTCTGGTGCCTTCGAATGTGGAGATTCTCCTCAGTCACCATGGCTCATAGCCATTGACAGACCTATCCTCCATGAGTCTTTCTAATCCCCCTTTAAAGCTATTTATTCCTGTGGCCACCACTACATCTTCAGGCAGTGAATTCTACATTTTAATTCAAAGGTGATAGTGACAAAAAGGTAATTCCTGGCTTCTAGGATAAGATCCTCATTCTTAGTAAGGAACAGAAGTTCTAAGGCTTGACCTCACTTCCTGGTTTTAATTTCAAGTGACTACTATCAGTTGGATATAGGTAAGGCAAGGGACAGCAGTTACAATTTCAGAAAGAAGTACGCTCCTTTAGGCCTTTCACCGGTTTTCAGTAGTGATAACACAGCTAAATATGACTAATTCCTCTGAGGTACATTTTCAGAATGAATACACATCTCTGCCAAGTTGAGTCAAACCATAGGTCCCTTTAGTCCCTTTAGTCCCTTTAGTACAGTGATTGGCAGTGACGCTCCAAGGTCTCAGGCAAGGGTATTTTCCAGATCAACAGGCCAAGGAATGAGTTACAGCAATGAGGCTGTAGTACTGAACCTCTGGAGCTGTTTTTACTGATTGCCATGCTGCTACATGGGAGAATAGGCTTACCTGACTTGGCAGGCAATCTCCCACTCCTGGCCCTTGCCACTGTTCTTTGATCCAGTGGTAGCAAAACAGGGGGCTGGAAAGCAACATCAGTCAATATTGTGAGATCACTTTTTGTTGTACCCAGAAGTGACATCATGACACTAGGAATTCCCCAAATTGCAATAGTTTTTATTACAGATATCAGACAATTCCCTACAGCACTGTGGCATCACTTCTAGTTGTGCATACCATCATTTCGGCCTCCATTTTTCCTCCCACTGGAGTGAAGAGGCCAGCTGGCAAAACTATGAGAGAGCCTTTCCATTGGTAATGATGCTTCAATGTCATACCACCACAGAATCCATCAAAAAATGTCTACATTAAAATGTATATAACTAGTGGTGTTTTGTCATATGGTATTTGATACGTGTGACGAAATGCACTCCACTTAAGAACTACATCACTTTATTGAGAATCTTGGGGGCTACACGACCCCATGTTCATTCCAAGAAGTTTCTGTGTTGATACAAGTAGTGTGGTTAGTGCTCTTAAGCATTCCCCATCCTGTTGATGGCTCTCACAGGCACCAGTAAAGGCTGGGTTATGAAAATGCTTCAAACTAGCATATAACAGGAATGTGACAACTGGGAGGTGAGAGAGACTTGAGAATGTCGAATGTTAGATTGATTCAGGTGGGTGGCCATGTTGGTCTGAAGCAGCAGAACAAAGTTTGAGTCCAGTGGTACCTTTAAGACTAACAAAGGTTTTTTCTGGGTATCAGCTCTCATGCACACATATATTTCCCCAGATGCATTGAAACAGAAGTCACCAACCATTACATATAAGTAGAGGGTGGGGAGGGTTTTGCCAGGAAGGGCAAATTCACCCTACACCAAAGGATAAATGGACACAAATCTGACATCAAGAATCACAAAACTAAAAAAAAAGTAGGAGAAGATTTCAACCTTCCAGGACATTCAATGGGGGACCTCAAAGTCGTTGTTTTATTGTAAAGGAATTTCAGAAACTGAGTATAATGGGAGATGGCTGAGTTCCAAGTTATTACAACACTCAGGACAATGAAAACCCCAGGATCAGGGCCGGCCCCAGCTTATTTTGCACCCTAGGCGAGGATCCCTTCTGGCGCCCCCCCCCCATGCACCCACCATGGCTCGGACCCGTTAATTGGATCTGTACCCCGGACCTCCTGTTCCCCCGGCACCCATGCTCTTAACACTCACTTTTGCTTTTGTAACTTTGCCTGCTTTGCACATCTGGCTTCCAGCAAGGAAGACTCTGCAAAGAAAGGCACTCGTCGCAAACAATCTCTGCTTCTCACTGGCCTTGCCAGTTCCTTGCTGGGGTTGCCATAAGTCAGTTGCAACTTGAGTGCCCTTATGTAATAGCCCCCCTAGTTAGATTCTTCTTTGACTCAGCTGAGTGACCCTTCTGTGCCCAGAGGGCTAAGTTCTTTGGTGGAATTGGTGTTTGTATCATCAAAAAGATCATAACATGTTTAAAACTCAGTAGTGTTTGCAGCTGAACCAGGACAGCGGGGTGGTGGTGCCAGTTTGGTGCCCCTAAGGGCCGGCGCACTTTAGGCGAGCGCCTAGTTCGCCTAGTGAGTGAGCCGGCCCTGCCCAGAATGTAACAGAGGTATTGGTTTCTTACCTCACTACACATGCCAACATCATTCAGTTCTTGCATCTGTTTGTAAACACATTTATTATGCTGTATGCTAATTTGCTACTATTCACAGGTCTTACCAACTGCTTCATCCAGTCTTAGCTGTATCCATTGCATGGTTACTTGTGTATCTTGCATCCCCAGGAGCATGCAAGTGTGTTACGCTGTCCCTGAAAAGGAAAGTAGGAGCAAAAACAGAATATGCAGGCACTAGGCAAAGACAGTAAATGGCAATGCAGATGAAGCACTCTTAGCAGGAAATTCTCTAATTTATTTATTGTTTACTTTATTTATATCCCGCCTTTCTCCCCAATGGGGACCCGAAGCAGCTTACATCATTCTCCTGTCCTCTGTTTTATCAGCAACCCTGTGAGGTAGGTCAGGCTGAGGGTATGTGACTGGCCCAAGGTCACCCAGCAAGCTTCCATGGCAGAGCAACGATTTAGACCTGGGTTTCCCAGATCCTAGTCCAACACTTTAACCACCACACCCCGCTGACCAACTGGTGGCGTTGTAGATACCCAGAGAGATACAAGGAACCCCTCCAGGAGCTGGGTGGGCTCAGGGGAGTGGTGCACTGCCAGGAGAGGCCTGGGATAGCCACGGAGCATCTTGATCTCTCAGGGGGCCCAAAGCAGAATGGGGCTTCTAGGTCAGCAGGGCACTTTTGACAACATGAATACTCCATGCAGGACCAAATTAAGACATGCTGAAGCTCTAAACTGTGTCAAGTTAAAAGGCCCCAAAAGGAATGACAGCTGCACCAGTCACCGGTTTTCTTCAGGGTTCCATTCAAGGAGCGGATATCACCCTTCAATCTTTAAAATCTAAAAAAAAGGGAGGGGAAATTGCCTATGACACCCACAGTACTGGAACGAGGTGAAATACAAAGCTTCTTTAACCAGCTGCAAAATAAGTCCATAATTTTTTCCACTATACACACACACATGTGAAGTCAGGCTTGCCCAGGGCTGCTTGATATGGGTAAGTCGTACAATAATCCCCACCCGTGGGGGAGGGGGGAAGAGTTATAAGCCAACATTCTGGAAAAACTGCAGATTGCAAATGGGACACTTTAATCTAAAAAAATATCGCTCAGGGGAAATGTGTGGTGGTCAGGTACTGATGAGTAGATTTAACAATTAACCAAAAATTGTTCCGGCTTGCAGAGAGTAACAAACCTGTATGATTTGGCTCTCTTTGTCCACAGAGCTGGCCAAAAGTTCCCTGGAACACATTCACTTGTATTTTGCAGGCTTATTCTCAGGTACAAACCTCCCAGTAGTAGTAGTGGAGGGATACCCCAAAAGACCAGAGATGTTCTTCACATCCCTCACTGCTGCACTGAGCACTAAGCAAGGTCTCTGAAGCTTTTTTTTTTTTTTGCTAGAACAAAGTTTTCCTGGATGAGCTATAATGGAAAATGGCCCTCAATTTGTAATGGCAGAATTTCAAACCTTAATGAAACCAAATGGTATCAAGCATGTAATGTATCACCAAGCCACAAATGGTTTGGCAGAATAAATGGTTTGGCAGAATGCTTTATCCATACAATGAAACATGTCTTGAGAACTGCAAAAGAGCAACCAGGATAAGTCAAATTTGCAGGCTTTCTTAATTCAATTCAAATCAAATCACTTTGATTTATTACGATCGAAGATCAGCAAATACCTTAAAATGTTATATATTGTTAACAGTGGCATACAGTCAGACAGTTAGTAGAGGTAAAAATTTTAGTTAAAACAATGTGGATTTTAAAATTTCCTAAGAAGTAATAGTCTTCTGTCTGGTTATGATAGCCATAGCACAAAATCTTGCTGCCTTAGCAGTAGTTTCATTACAAATATCAGCTAAAAGAAGAGTAGAATAAAACTGATTTGACCTGCCTGGGTAGGCGACAATTATTGATATAATATATTTACAACGAATCATTGCAGGCTTTCTATGGGTATGTAGGAATGCTTTGCAAACACCAACCAGATTGTTATTTGGTGCAACTTCAGATCTCAACTGGATCTGCTAAACTCTGAACTTTTTTTTTTTGTGCCGTCATGTTGCAGCCAACTTATGGTAACCCTGTAGGGTTTTCAAGGCAAGAGAATTTCAGAGGTGGTTTGCCATTGCCTGCCACTTCCTCGACTTCCTTGTTGGCCTCTCATCTAAGTACTAACCAGGGCAGCCCCGTAGCCAGGAATTGGGGGGGGGGGGTTTTGCTGTGGCACTGCTAATTAAATTAAATTTTGTTGAATTAAAATTCTTTACCCCAGTCCCGAAGCGCTCCTTGTTGGCAGCCCTGGCTGGCTCCAGTCCCTGTCCAGCAGCTGCACTCCCCACACCCTAGGTGCATGTGCGTGGGCTCCCCTCTCTCCCCCTGCCAAGCAATGTGGGCCCTTCCCACAGGGCCTTCTTCCCAAGGGGAGCCACCAGGCCTGATCAGCATCACCCTGGCAGCTCCCTCCACAGCCCCCTTGCTGCCTTCGGGCAGGAAGAGCCACAGGAAGGAAGGAGGGTTAGCAAAGTAACTTTGGGCCGGCATGGCTTAAACAATATCTGGCTGAAAGGGCAGATCATGGGAAACGGGGGATTGGAGTGGGGACACTGCAGATACAAAAGGGGGCGCCACCCCATGTGCCCGACTCCTGGCTATGGTCCTGAACCAGGAATGACCCTGCTTTGCTTCTAAGATCTAATGAGATCAGGCTAGCCTTGGCAAATTCTGACCTATAGAGGGATGTAATTAACAGAAGAAATAGCAAGGAAAGAACCATGAATTCTCAGTACTCAGGTAACTACAAGAAAGGCAACCTGTCCTTGTCTGTCATAGGAGATTTAAAAAGTGAATTCATGGTATGACTCAAGCTATGAGTGGGACATATTCTGATTAACCCACTGGTATCACCACACTGAGCAGATATCCTCACAATACTACTCAGCACTGGAGATCTCAAAGAATCTACCAATCTCTACCAGTTATCTTTGACATCATCATACAAAACATCTTTTGAGGTTTCTACTCCATAATCCACAATACACTTCTCTATGCATGTGAGAAATTCCTGAGAGGCTAAACAAATTTGGATTTTAAAAAAATGGTAAACAATTGGTGCAATTCATACCTTCCCTAATTGTATTAAATGTTACCAGGCTTCAATGTTCTTTTGTGGTATTATTCGTTAGGAGATAGTATTGTTTTGTTCTTCCAGTGCCAAGAGTCTAGATTAACAGTTCTCAAATTTTAGCAACCTAAGGACCCCAATGTCGTTTTAAAATTTCCATACATTCCCTAAACACCCTTATGCTCCCTTGCTGATGCCTATGGTTGCAGTGTGCCAAACAGCTCCTTTTCATAGTGCATGTAGCAAGCCATGCACAGCCCATAGAGACTTCTCTCCTCTCTTGTCCACAAAGCAATACTGTGAGAACTATATCAGCTACATTTTCAAACAACATAGCAAGTTTAAGTAAAATATTTGCATTGGGGTGAATCCAAACATCCTCCAGGCAGCCTTCTTCTAGCCTAAGCAACCTTCTTCAAAGTTACGCAGCTCTTTCGCCAATGGAAGAGGGCCTAAATTTCCTTAAGCCAGAGGCAGGTTTCATACTTTGCTCAGTGGAGTGGTATGATGGGACAGGATCCACCCCATTTTCTGTACATGGTATGTAAGCTCAGGTCTCAGAGTGTAGCTGATTCAACAACACACCGTTTGTCCCCCCCCCACCCACTCTTCCAGCGAGGCTAGGACAAGGAGCCCTCTAGCCCCAAGCAATGCTGAATTGTGGTGTATTCAATTCAATGTAAACTGTATGTGAACTCACTCTTTGGAACACCATGCAAAGCTTCGTCCTGGGCAAGGATCCTAATTCCTCAATTCCTATTGGTAGCCCAGGAAGAGCCGACCAATCACCTAACATCCAGTTCCCTGAGAGGGAACGTCTGTGATTGGACTTTATCTGTACAATCCTATTGGTTGTTATGTACAGTAGGGCATGGCTACATTAGCCGGGAGAGTTTAAAAGGAGCTCAGCTGCAATGCAAAAGTTGTTCTGGTTGTTCTGTTCTGGTTGTGTTAAGCGCTGCTCATTAAAGCTGAATCACTGGCTGAAATCACTCTCTGACTCTTGTTAAGTAGCCGACTTAACAGAATATTACTTTCCCCTTTCCACAGAAGCTGAACTGCCACTGCTGCTGCCCCTACCCCAAGTGCAGCTTGCTTCTGGGCCGCCGCCGCCCTTTCTCAAGTGTCGCCACTGCAAGATGCAGCATGAGGCAGCCAGGTAGGTGGGGCAGCAGGCAAGGTGGGGCCGGTGGGCTTTGTCAGCGCAGGAATTTCCCACAGGGCTGAGGCAGTTGCACTGTGTGATCTGGGCCAGGGCGTCTCTTCCTCCTCGTCTTCTGCCTCCTCCTTTGTTTGGGTGCCCAGCTGGAGTGCCAGTGGAGGCCAGCTCCACGGCACTCGGCTTCCAGGGCACGTCGGTGCTCACTCACCGGCCCCTTGCCCTGCTGCTGCTAGAGCTCCTTACCCTGCCACAGGAGACCACCGTGGACGAGTGACTGCTTGTTCCAACTGCTCCTACCTGTTCCAACTGGAGAGCGTGAGCTGTTAAAATTTTATTTTTAAAAAATTATTTATTTTTGTGACATCAGTGCCCCCTGACTTATTTGAAATTTCAAAAACCTGAAGAGAAGAAGAAGAGAAGAGATTGGATTTATACCCCGCCCTTCACTTGGAGTCTCAGAGCGGCTTACAAACTCCTTTCCCTTCACCTCCCCACAACAGACACCCTGTGAGGTGGGTGGGGCTGAGAGAACTCTGACACAAACTGCTCTTTTTCAAGGACAGCTCTTATCAGAGCTACGGCTTTGCCCAAGGTCATCCAGCCAGGTGCAAGTGGAGGAGTGGGGAATCAAACCCGGTTCTCCCAGATTAGAGTCCGCGCACTTAACCACTACACCAAACTGGCTCTCAAAATCCTCCAAATCCTGGCTACAGCCTTGAGCCTGGGCCATCCAGGTCAGATTATTTTTATGATCCTTTAAACAGGGGGGGGGGAATGCCTGAGGGTGGAAGTATTTTGAAAATGCTAAAGTTTACTTGTTCTCCTTTTCACTAAAACAAAGGGTGGGATAATTTCCACCAGTTCCCTCTTCTCACTTGTAGACTACAAGTTTCCTTCTTGTGCTGCTCCTGAGGAGCAGCTACAGTGGCAGGAGGGGGGGGGAGAAGAAAGTCCTGTTCTACTGACAAAAGTGCCTTACAGGAGCAGAAAATTTAGTCTAGATCCAACCCTTAATTCTCATAATTTTACCCTGCAATTTAATGGTTATGAATTGCTATCCCATGTCTGGCTTCTGTACATCAATACTTTTCATACTCGTCGTCTTCTTGACTCTGACAGGTCAAACTTAGGTATTTTATTCCTACTACCAATTTTGGCATCAATGGGAACTTTAGTTAGGATGGAGAAAACTTTATAACATTTGAGCCAGACATAAAATGACGGATCTGTAGCTTGAAAGGAAAGTTTTGCCTTTGGATGTCAAAAATCAAAGTTCTTTAACCCCTATTACCACTAAACATGCTGTTAAAAACAGTACAGTCTTTGTTCAGTGAGAATTAAAGGTTCAGCTTGTATGTACAATTATATAACTACACACTGTTTTGTTATACAAGTAATTCCATTCATCTGATTTACGTGGATTTTATCAGAGCAAAATAGATCATATATTCATGTATTTTAAGTAAATCAGCATTCTCTCTGTGAAGCCCATAGGCTTATCAAATGTTTATGTTTAATTACACCTTTGACTATTTATTTCATTTTCTTGATTAAAAGAAGTCTGTGCAGACTTATGAAGTGTCCATTGACAAATGGAATTCACAATCAAAATTTTTTAAAAATCTGGATCAAATATCAAAGGCTATGCAACTAATGGGGAAAAAACCCTCTTTTCTGTTGGGGGAGGGGGAGAAAGGATTTGGAGAATGTAGATTCTCACATTTAAATATTAAGTAGAGATATCTGACAAGATCCAGAAATTCTGTCATTGTATCAAAACACGCCTAATAATTAAGTTTGGTTGGCCTGAGAGAAGAAAAGGAAAATGCAAGGGAGAAAGCGGGGGAGCGCTGTAAGAGCCAAATCACCATACCCCCCAAGCAACACAGATTTCCTGATCAGAGTTACAAATGTTGATTGATTAATCGGTGGCATTAAGGAACAATAGCTTGAAGGAATTTTAAAAGTTTGTCATGAAAATAAAGAGGGAATTTGATGTATCACAGACTTCCACTGCAGAACGACACCTTTCTAAATCCATTGAAGATGTTAGTGGTTTTACAAAGATATAGGTATGTCTGTTTAGGATTGCACTGTCAGATAGGCAAAGGCAGTTTAGAGTTACTGTGAAGGAACAAAGTTCCTTGTTCTTGTTTCTTTGGTCTGAACAACACATATGTAGGGCAGTGGCAGCCTGGTGGCCAGGGGGCACCTGGCAACCTATCAAGCTACTTGCTATGCCCTAGACATGTTTTGGAACTTTAACATCTAGAATCCCAATAGGATAGGTCTTTAAAACAGGCTGGGGTGAAGAAAGCTTGATTCTAAGTTTCAAACAATTAATTTGTGTTTCCATTTTATCACATTGTACACCTGGGATCCCAGATCACCGCAGACTGTGACAGCAGCCATGAAATTAAAAGACGCCTGCTCCTTGGGAGGAAAACGATGGCGAACCTAAACCGCATGATAAAAAGTAGAGACACCACCCTGCCAACAAAAGTCCGCATGGTCAAAGCAATGGTATTCCCAGTAGTCATGTATGGCTGCGAGAGTTGGACTATAAGGAAGGCCGAGCGCCAAGGAATAGATTCTTTTGAACTATGGTGCTGGAGAAGACTCTTGAGAGTCGCTTGGACTGCAAGAAGATCAAATCAGTCAATCCTAAAAGAAATCAACCCTGACTGTTCCCTGGAAGGCCAGATAATGAAACTGAAGCTCAAATACTTTGGCCACCAAATGAGAAGGGAGCACTCCCTGGAGAAGACCCTGATGCTGGGAAAGATTGAAGGTCAAAGAAGACGGGGATGGCAAAGGATGAGATGGTTAGACAGTGTCATAGATGCAATGAACATGAAATTGAGCAAACTTCAGAGGACGGCAGAAGACAGGAGGGCCTGGCGTGAACTGGTCCATGGGGTTGCAATGAGTTGGACTCAACTGTGCGACTGAACAACAACAACAACACCTAAACCCTCTGTGCCCCCTGTAAGATGCTGCAATCATCCAGGAAGATGCTGATATAAACATATAGAAACTTTATCCAGGAGCAACCAATAATGGAACCCAAGACCTTCTTCTAGAGCCCTTCTGTTATGTATCGCAATGGAACTGTACTTGCAAAAGGGCTCGCTAGCGAACATGCAGAATAGCGTAGCTTGGAACGCATCACAATAGAAGGCTTGGATCCTAGAATGAACCAATAGATAGATCCGGATCCTAGTAGTAGCCAATTGGTAAACAATACTCTGTATAGCCTATCGTGGGATGGGGGGGTGTTGGGTGTGGGGTGTTTCATGAATATAAGCAGGGCTCTGACCCTGCAAGTTTGTCTTAGTTTTGAGCTGAAACCACTTAATAAACATGAGCTAATCACTCTACGCGTCTGAACCCAGTACATTTCACCTTCATAGCAGTTCCTTTCTAGCCAATTTATCTAGAGCTCTGAGTAAAACCTGGATTGGAACCACTCCGGATTCTAAGTATCCTGGAACTAATATAAAACATAAAACAGATCACTGAGCATAACACCCACCAATGCCACAACTGCTCTGTTGGTCTACCTTTTATTACCAAACAGATAGTTTTGGTTTTAATATGTCTTTGAGGCACCTCCAAATGATTAATCGCCTAAGATATTTTTACTCATGAGTTGAAAACACACATGAAGCTGCCTAATAAGTGGAATATAACTGATATACTGAGTCAGACCATTGGTCAATCAAGGTCAGTCTGGTTGGCAGCTGAGTTCCAGGGTCTCAGGCTGAGATCTTTCACATCATCTTCTCCCTGATTCTTTTTTAACTGGAGATGCCAAGAATCGAACCCGGGACTTTATGCCTCCAAAGCAGATATTCTAGCACTGAGTCACAACCCTCTCCCCAGTGAATCTGGAGTAGTGCAGTGATTACTATTGTTCGGTGGATTTATTGCCTTTTATTTATTTAGTTAATTTATTTAATTTGTACCCCGCCCTCCCCGCCAAAGCAGGCTCAGGGTGGCTAACAAGGCCATTTGGCATCACAAAACAACATAAAACCATCTAAGTACAGTACACAATATGGTTAAAAGCAATTAAAATTCTGCAGGACCCTGATCTCATACAGGAGCTCATTCCATTGTAATAGATTCTGCAGGACCCTGATCTCATACAGGAGCTCATTCCATTGTAATAGATTCTGCAGGACCCTGATCTCATACAGGAGCTCATTCCATTGTAATAGATTCTGCAGGACCCTGATCTCATACAGGAGCTCATTCCATTGTAATAGATTCTGCAGGACCCTGATCTCATACAGGAGCTCATTCCATTGTAATAGATTCTGCAGGACCCTGATCTCATACAGGAGCTCATTCCACCAGATAGGGACCAGGGTCAAAAAGGCCCTGGCCCTAGTCGAGGCAAGCCGGACATCCCTGGGTCGGAGACTACCAGAAGATGTTGGTTGGTAGACCTCAGTGCTCTATGGGGCTCATATGGGGAGAGGCGGTCCTGAAGGGAAACAGTTATGTAATTTGGATTCAGAGGCCACGCACCTACAGCCTTGGCAAAGTCACTGACTTAGGGTTGCCAGCCTCCAGGTGGCAACTGGAGATCTCCCTGGTATTACAATTGATCTCCAGATGACCAAGAACGGTTCCTCTGGAGAAAATGGCTGCTGGGGAGGCATGATACCCTGCTCCCCTCTCCAAACCTACCCTCCCCAGGCTCCACCCTTGAAATCTCCAGGTATTTCCCAACGCAGAACTGGCAACCCTAGTCACTGTGCATTTTAAACAGGTATTGGCAGGAAAAGCCATCTTTCCTGATGAATACCATGCATTTCATTTGAACAGTTACTCCTGCTGGCCAAACACTCAGAGCCAGTGAACACGGATCTGGACCAAATGGAAAGGATTCTGGTGGGATGAATAACTTGAGCATGGTTCCTGTTCTGTTCTATGTGTTAGTTGCTCTGATTGCACAATTAGCCAACAAGTGTATTAATTAAACCAATGAAGGCTACTGGCATATGGGAAAATAAACTATTCTCTCTCTTCAGGGTTCCAAAAACCCCAGTTTATTCAGGATTTGGAAACCTAAAATCAGATTAATGAAATGAGTGAAAAGACAGGCATCAGCAGTCAAATCCTCATGTGCAGCTCTGGGCAAGCATAGATCTTTGGGTCAGGACCTCAGTGTGCAACTAGGCTAATTGACATCTGCAAAAAATATGTCCATTACTCTGTAGTAGGCAGTGGCATTCTCCCCCCCACCCTTGTGAAGCAGTGGAAAGTACCTTGTACTCAGATTTTTATTTTAGGTCAGCGTTTGTAACTCATACTCTGAGACTAGGCACATTGTTTGACATAGGGGGACATTTCCAGATAGTGAAATTTCAGTTGCCAGGTGCCAGAGGCAATTCATCAGACACTCATAAAATAAAAGATCAAAAAGCCTATCAGTCTCCCACTGCATGTGGGATCCAGGAAGGAACACTTAGGGACTCCTATCCTTTAAACAGCTCTCACTTAAAGGGCCCACTGTTTATAATAACAAGAGAAGCAGAAAGGGGTCAGGTCAAAACCAGCAGAGCAGCAGGTGGTGTTGTAAAGTAGTTGCTTTCTCTGACTGCAGTTAAAAGTGAGGTGGAATTGTGGATAAAATGGATTTGTACAACAGTTCTGCCTCTTTCGTTTTGATTTATAGGACATTGATCAAAGGAAAAAAATTAACACCAACAAAATTGCAAGTGACAAACATATTTGCTAGAATATTAGACAAGTTAATAGCCAACAACAACAAAAACCAAGGATTTCCTGCCCAAGAGGATTTAAAATCATAATTTTTTTCAATTAAAATTCATACATGGAAGTTTGTTCATGTATTTATTACTGTGTGGCCTGTAATGTTACACAAAACAAAATTATGCAATTTTGTGCATCATTTAGAAGCAAATATAAGTGAACGCATAAGTAGAAATTTACAACATTCAACTCAGAATGATTCTTTCTAGTCTGAATTTTCAGATTCTAATGGAGACATGATGGGAAAGAAAAGACTGGCTGAAACTGCCAGCACTGTCCTTTTCAATGTGGGGAGCAGTACACACACACACCAACCTTTTCACTAAAACAAGGTTCATTGTTACTTTTATTTGACCGTGAAACAAAACCTGGCATCTCTGCATAGTGTTCCCCATCTGGTTAAGATGTCAGATCTTCTAGCTGTTTTACTGAACATGCGGGTTTCTGGCAATCCCTGTGGTTCTTTTCCCACTATTTTGCATAATAGCATAACAACATAGAGCTACAGAAGCAAAGATGATTGGGCTGACTTTTAAAATCACAGTTTGGGCCACACATCCAGTTCATAGAAGCTTTTCATATGACCCTTCAGATATGGCGGGGGGGGGGGCAGGTCTTGCCTGCTTCTCACAGGTTGTGAGGGTACTGCTAGAGGTCTCCTAGTATGTGCCAGTGAGGCATCAGGCCAAGAGGAGAGTGGTGTTAAATCACCAACTCCTCCTCCTCCTTCTGTTTGGGCGTGGGCGTTTGCCAAGCATGCCTCCCTAGCATCTCCTTCTGAACTATCTATGGCTGAGTTCGGACTGGCAGTTTGAAGCGGGAGGGAGTCGTGGAAAAGAACACCCGGAACAAACTGTTCTGGGTTTTCCCGGTCACACTGCACGGACTGATACAGGAGCATACCGGGGAGGAGGTGCAAGGGAGTGTTCACACTGTTGGCCTGCCCCTAGCAGAGACATGGCTGTAAGGCGCTGCTTTCTTTTTGGTAATCTGGAGATATGTGCTTGTGCA
The DNA here is from genome assembly GCF_001447785.1 of Gekko japonicus. Taxonomy (NCBI): domain Eukaryota; kingdom Metazoa; phylum Chordata; class Lepidosauria; order Squamata; family Gekkonidae; genus Gekko; species Gekko japonicus. Next base: position 364,089 of record NW_015166455.1, on the reverse strand, counting down.
TAAGCGCATAAGGGCACAAGAAAAAACCTGGCTTTTGGTGCGGGATGGTGTGGGATAATTGCACTTTCCAGGGTTTGATACCACTTTCACCTGGTATCTTTTAAACTTGGGAGGAAAGCATTACGAGACGGGTTGAGTACGGCTGGGAAACGCCTGACAGATGTGCCTGTGCGAATGACCCCTTTAATCTGGTTGTGAAACGTTTCTGGCACATGCCTATATTGGGGCAAACTGCCAGTCTGAACTCGATCTATGGTTGCCAATTCCTGGTTGGAAGGTTCCTGATGTTTTTGGGGGTAGAAACTCTAGGAAAAGCAGAGTTTGCCACAGAGTCCACCCTCCAAAGCAGCCATTTTCTTCAGAGGAACTGATCTTGTCTGTCTGGAGATCGGTTGTAATTCCAGGAGATCTCCAGGCCCTACCAGGAGGCTGGAATCTCTAGAACCATCTGGGAAGTCTTCGCAAAATACGCATCACCATAGGCATACCCACTGTCTTGTGAGCATGTCTTTCCAAGCCTGCCTGATACAGCAGTTGCCATGTGACCACCTCCTACATTTACATACATACATATATGTTTGTATGCAGGGCTATTTTTGGGCAGGAACGCACAGGAACGGAGTTCCGGCTGGCTCCCAAGTTGGCCACGCCCAGCAGGAACTCATTAGCATAATAGGCCACACCTAACAGCAGAAACTCATTAGGATTGGCTAAGTTAGAGGTGTGTGGCCTAACATGCAAAGGGGTTCCTGCTACAAAAAAAGGCCCTGGGTTTTGACAACAAGCAAGGTAAACAGAATAAGCAAAAGGTGGGTGTGGCTGGATGACCAGACTTCTGGTAACATGGGGGTGCGGCCTAATGTACTAATGAGCTGTGCTGGCAGGGGTGTGGCCTAATATGCTAATGAGTTCCTGCTGTTGGGTGTGGCCTATTATGCTAATGAGTTCCTGCTGGGCTTTTTCTACAAAAAGAGCCCTGTTTGTATGTATGTAGATAAATAGGCGGAGCTGTGGTGGCTCAAGTGGTTAAGACACTGAACTGCAGGCTGGAAGGTTGGTAGTTCAGCAGTTCGAGACCCGGGTGTGCCGCATGACAGAGTGAGCTCCCGTCTCTGGTTCCAGCTCCTGCCAACCTAGCAGTTCGAAAGCAAGAAATTGCAAGTAGATAAATAGGTACTGCTTCGGTGGGAAGGTAACAGCATTCCGAGCACCTTGGCATTTAGTCATGCCGGCCACATGACCACGGAAACGTCTTCGGCTTGGAAACTGAGATGAGCACCGCAGCCTAGAGTCGGATTTGATTGGCTTTCAAGCAAGGGAAACCTTTACCTTTACTAGATAAATAGTGGGAAAGTAACAGTATTTTGTGTGCCTCAGCGTTTAGTCATGCCAGCCACATGACCACGGAAATGTCTTCAGACAGCGCTGGCTCTTTGGCTTGGAAACGGAGATCAGCACTGTCCCCTAGAGTCGGATTTGACTGGCTTTCGAGCAAAGGAAACCATTACCTATATATATATAACTTTCTTTCATTGATGAGAATTACAGTATGCTTGGCCTCCAGGCTGAGACAGCTACAGTTCTCATCTTATCCTTGGCAGGAACCATGTTAAGAAGATCTGAGGTGAGAAATATTCAGGAAAAATAGGCCCGAACCATTTGCTTAAAAAGGCAGCCTCAATGACCACGTACTCCCTCTCTTGAAAAATATAATATCTTTGGCTTGGAAAGCAGGACGTTGGCAGGCAGCAAGGTCAAGCATCTGTTTGTGTGCCCTTGTATACATCTCCACTGACGTCTTGCAAATGACTATCAAGCATTTTGAGGATTCAGCTAGGATGTTTGCAAAAATGTGAGTGGTTTCCAATCAAGTGAGGGGAGGACGTTCACCTGTCACTAAAAATAATAGATATTGCTGTTAATCGTCGTGAACAATAATAGATAAACACTGTATACTGTAAAAATTATCTCGGTTAGTGATGATACAATGTGATGATACAATGATGTTCTCCTTTTTACTGTCACATCATTTGTTTTGCTAACACTGAATAATAATGATAACGTCCTGCAATTTTGTTTTGCTTCAGAGGAACCACAGCCAAAAGCCGTGATCATCATTTACAATGAAATATCAGCACTTGTCAGCAGTTCTCACACTACAGTGTGGCCTGCACACAGGAAATAAGCGTAGCTATCTTTTTAAAAACTGTAATGGTTGGCAAGCACTTGCCCTTTAATGGTAACCACAGTATTTTTATGAGCTTCACATGTCGGGGTGGATGCTTCATAAGAATTATGAATCTGCCATGGATCTCCCTAGATGCTTCTGACCCAGACCCTCTGATTTTGCCTCCACACAGAGCTGGCCACTCCTAGCTAAACTGACCGCCCACTTCTCAGTGGCTTTGCAGCCTTTACCCCAGTCTGTGATATTATGTGGCACATCCAGTACAATAGTGTGAATTGTTTTGAAACGCTGTAATATTTGACTGTGTTATCTTTGCATTATAACTTTGACCCCACTGGGTTTTCTCTTTGGTGCATTTCCAGCATTCATTTCCCAGGCTTAGGGTTCCTCCACCTCCAACCTTTTCAAATATAATGAGGTGCTATTACTTAAACTGCATTAACTTCCAGAGGCCTGTTGCCCAATGAGGACTGTGTTTTCTTTAAGAGCAAGGCCAGATTGCAATCAAGTGGGTTCTCTCATGAGTATCCTCACAAATTTATCACCCTTTCTCTTAGCCTGAGATAATGCTAAGATCTGGCAAAAAATATATAGTTTTCCCTAAGCTATAGGAAAGGCATATTTATTTAGTTCACAAATTGGCAACAAGAAGACCACTGGACTGCTCTGCTCTAGACATATGGAAAGATATAGAACCGATGTGTATTAAGATTAGACTACAATATTTGGTGAAAGTACACAGATAACTATTTTTGTATTTTTTATTGAAAAGCTGGTAGTAAACATGAGAAGAAGAAGAGGAGGGGGAGGAGGAGGAGGAGGAGGAGGAGGAGGAGATTGGATTTATACCCCACCCTTCACTCGGAGTCTCAGAGCAGTTTACAAACTCCTTTCCATTCCAATCCCCACAACAGACACCCTGTGAGGTAGGGGGGCTGAGAGAGCTCTGAGAGAACTGTCATTGAGAGAACAGCTCTGACAGAATTATGGCTAGCCCAAGGTCATCCAGCAGCTGCAAGTGGAGGAACAGGGAATCAAACCCGGTTCTCCCAGATTAGAGTCCGCACATTTAACCACTACACCACACTGGCTCTCGTTGTCCATATGCCCCAGACCACCCAGCTGAAGAATCTATACATTCCATGTTCACAGGATGAAGGAAGGGCTGTAAACCAAATAAGAATTCTAACTTGAACCCCACCTATTGGTGGACACAAGAACCTTTCCCAGATACAACATGTTTCCACCCTTCACTAAGCTCCCTGGATGAGGGAAGGTCTCCTGAGATACTAAACCTGTATTAGACAGAACACAACAAAAAAGATGGATGCCTATAGCCAGTAGAGTTGTGAAGACTGAATTATACAGGATAAAGTGAACATGAGGCAATAAAACAACACTATGTCACAAAAGCCCAACACAATTTTAGATTGCATTCATAGAAGTATCCCATCCTAGTTTTGTGAGTCTGCCATTCCTCTATTTCAGTTGAATATGCAGGATTCCACCTATTTGTTTATTGGTTTCCTATGTCAAAAAAGTTCAAAAAAGCTAGTATGAGAGAAGTAAAATATGTTATCAATTTGATTATGATGAAAAAAATGTGCTAAACCTTGAGAGAGGGTATATTTCAATTCCCTTTAAGCAATGAATGGCCTTAAGCAAAAGCATATCTATACTCAGTTTGGATAACCTACCTTAACTGTCATCTTACCTTATAGGGATATGTAATGGATTTTCTGGCATTTGACACCACCACCTGGGATTTTCTCACATCACTATTTCCCATCTACCTCATTACATTGGAGTTCCCAGCAGGATTTTTTTTTTAAGATATGAAGTGATTAAATCTGGGTCTGCATATAGACCCATCAAGCCTGGATTGATAATGGAGGTATAATGAGGTAAATTGACAGGAGCAAGATGCTCTACTTTTTAAAAGTAAACAAGAACAACATTTTTCAAAACACATATACGTAACTACACACATAACTAAATTAAATATTAACAACTCATCAAGAGTTGTGGGATTTTAGTTTTCAAACAGTACATGCCTCACGAAAACCTTCTGTGAGGCAAGTTTATACAGCACTCTGCTGCAACTAAGTTGCACACCAGGGCTGCAGTCAGATGAGCAGTTTGATCTGATGTCATTGTTGTTCCCTTGTGGATTTAAAGTGCACGATCAGACAGCAACATCTGCCTCCCGTTCCCTGGTCGCTGGCACCCAGTTCTGTCCCGTCCTTCAATCAGAGTTAATGGACACCGGGGGAAGTCCAGTCTTTACGGATGTCAGTGCTTTCACTCCACATTTCTGAATGTTTGAACTTCCCTTTTACGAACATGCACACCCCAATTTTTTTTAAAACAACAACAACAACAACCAAACAGCACATTCCATCATTGACGCACAGCACTAACCTGGACAACCGACCACGGAGCGAGTGCACAGTGAAGCTGGTTCAGGCTGTGCTGTCTGATCACAACTTTCCACTACAACATAAACCGATGTAATTAGACTCTCAGCCAGACTGCACCAAGCTTGTCATCTGACCACAGCCCAGATCCAACAAACTCTACAGCCATACCGTAATGCCTTTTTACACTCAGTTACCTAGACAAGGGAACTAACTGCAGATATCTAATATTTCCACAGATTTGTGATTCACGCTCTTGTTAGGTTAACCGTTCTTCCTCACTCCCAGTTTCTGACTCTCCATCCTCAAAATCTAACTGACAAAAGTTCAAGTTGCATGTTACGTTTAACACATGGTCCCACAGGGAATTGCAACAGGACACCATTCGTGAGTGCCCTGTCAGAAGTCAATTCCAAAGTGCCACAGGGGCTTCACTTTTAAAAAGTAAAGCCTTTTTTGGTGTGTCAGTTTACCTCATGTTGCTGGGGTACATTTCTGTGCTCTACCTATCATAAGTGTTGATAACCTCCAGGTGGGGCCTGCAAATCCCCACAGAATTACAAGTGATCTCCTGATAGTAGAAATCAGTTCTTCTGGAAAGTGGACTGTATGGCATTACATCTCTGCTGAGCTCCCTACTCTTCCCAAATCCTGCCGTCCCCACCCTCCACCCCCAAATCTTAAGGAATTTTCCTACCCAGAGTTAGCAAATTCTACATTATCCAGCATGAAAGAAAATCATTTCAAGTGTGTAAACCCCGGTTTCTCCCACCAACCCCCGTTGAGGGAAGAAATTATGGGGCCTGGTTTGTTAATGGACAGGGTGACAAGAAAAGAAGAAGAAAGTAGCTGTGCCTCCAGCCCATCACTTCCAAACAGGAGGGACAGCTAGTAGGCAAATAAGGAAAAAGAAGAAAAAATTCAAACACAACTCCCAGACTCTCCAATCTTCTATAACCAAAGAGAAGTAGAAATTAAAACAGATGTAGGCTTCAATTCGACAAAGAGGGATGGGGAATGAAAACAGGACACACATATACAAACTCAAACTTAGCCAACACAATGGGGAGCTGGAACTTAAAGGGGGAAAATAGAGTCTTCTACTCTCTCTTTCTTGCTCTCTGAGGCTTCCTCAGAGTCTCTCCCACTCTGCCCGCCATGGCTTGGCTGGCTGTGGTGGTGGTTGGTGCTGCTGTTCTTCAGCCTTTTGTGATTCTGCAGATCTCTGAACGCTGCAGTTCTCAGGTCACTCTCTTCTCTGCCTTCGGACCCAGATGGCTTCTGTCTCCCATTTGTTTTTTCTCAGAAATCTCTTTTTCCCCCTCATAACTCCTGTTCACCTCAGGACTGTCATTTCCCTCGGCCTTTTTTTCTACAGTTCCCCCCACACGGACAAAATAACTTTACCCCCAAACTCCAATAGAGAGCCAAACCCACAGGGTTACAAGTGGTTTGGTTGGGCCTTGGTTAAGTGCTACAGGACACAAACGGCACATGCAGTGGGCTAGGGTACAGGCACAAAAGTAATAGTGTCTACATGAGGCCTTGATTAGATACCCTTTCAATACTCTTATGGCTTTTGCATGTGAGATTCTGGTCTATCAAAGCCCTCATAAGGGAGGAATAGGTAAACAGCTGGGAAGAAGAGACCACTCATGCTCACCAAACCTTTTTGATCTTTGCATTCTTCCCGCCTGCCCATTTTATCATCTTATTGTCTGTGGGCCAAACTAGACATGATGGATGCTGCTGACATTTTAAACTGATTTAAAAATGCTGGAAGGCCCACAGCACAGTGCTCTTGTCCCCCCCATCCCAAGTCCTGACATCTTTTGAAGTGCTGAAACAGTGGGGATGGGGGAAGCCATATTGCAACCCCAACCAAGATCTGACCCTCACAACATTTTTAAAGCTCTTTAAAATGGCAGTGCCATCCTCATGGCGGCCACAAGGACACCAATGCACCAAGGTTTGGCCCTGCATCTCATCTACAATTTAGAATACAGATAGCAATTCCCAAATGCAAGAGAATTCATGGCCATCAGAGAATGGCCATGAAGAACAAATCATAATTAAGGATGTTTCATAAATCCTCCTCATCTGAGTTTCTCTTCAGAATCTGGAGTACTGAATTATCAGTCCTTGCTTCCAAAATGGAACTGATGCTTTAGGAATGAATCCTCCTCCACTCTTTATTTGTTTAAATGTTTATATCTCTGCAGTCTTACAGCAGATAACAAAGCAAAGGAAAAATGGCAAGAACAGACATGCAAAAAAAAAAGACATAACTTACTTTTGGGAAAGATGTCTGAAGAACTGAGTTAAATAGAGGTCACAAGAAAGCAAGTTCTAGAGCTAGCTGACAAAACATGAAACAGGAGTGGCATACATGTCTGGATTAAAAAAAAACCCCAACAAACCTGAAATGTGAAAATGTTGGTCTAAAAAAAAATTGTACACAATAACACTGAAGTCAGCCTCACAACCTAAAGATTTGAAAGACACGACACCATTTTTAAAAAAGGACTGGACAGGAAGGGAGGGAATGACAGGAAGTTATGGGTTAGTTAGCCTAGGAGGTTGGAAGTGACTGACCTCCGTTAGAGCAACATGCGGTCTCTAAATCTCTGTCCATTCTATAGATGGGCAGATAGTTAGAATGCCTATATTGCCTTTCCTATCACAGTATGGATTTCGTTAACAATAAAGAACATCCTTGGCTCAGTGGTAGAACATCTGCTTTGCATGCAGACCATCCCAGGCATCTCCACTTTAAAAAATCAGGTAGTAGGTGTTGGCAGAGTGTAGATATGCAGTAAAGGGTGCACAAGCTGTTTAAAGAATTAAATCAATTTATTTAGAGAACAAACTTTGTAAGAAAGAGAAGTCTACTGTCTAACTGGCTAGGAAGGTGTCTGTAAGTAAGAGAGCTCAGCAGGAGCAGGAAAACCCCCGAGTCAATCAGGAGACAGGAAGGAGACTATTTGAAAATAGTAGTAAGTCCCTAATCTCCTTATGTTAACTAGCTTTCCCCACTGCTGCCCCCTGCAGGATGTTTTTGTCATATATCTATGCACAATAGACCTTGCATATTCCAACAGTAGTGATGCGAAAGATCTCTGCCTAAGACTGTGAAGAGTTACTCTCACTCTGAGTAGACGATACTGACCTTGATGGACTGATGGGCTGATTCAGTATAAAGGACCTCGGACAGATTTCTTAAAACAACAAGCCCCATGTGGGCTTTATTTTAAAAGACTCTTCCCTTTTACTAGTGCACAGCCAGCTCGTGCTAACAAACAATAAAAGTACACAGCATATGGAAGAACAAATCTTATATCCTACCTTGCCTTTCAAAATGTTTATTTTCCTTCAGGTTTTTTTGAAAGGCAGCTTGGAAAAGGTGGACTTCCAAAAAGGTTGACAAAGTCACTGACCAAGGACCCTGAATAAGTTCATAAATCAGGGTATAGGAATACAGTAGTGGATTTATAGCTGGCTGAACAATAGGAAAAGTAAAAGTAAAGGTTCCCTTGCTCGAAAGCCAGTCGAGTCCGACTCTAGGGTTGCGGTGCTCATCTCCGTTTCAAAGCCGAAGAGCCAGCGTTGTCCGAAGACATTTCCGTGGTCATGTGGCCGGCATGACTAAACACCAAGGAACAATAGGAAGCAACCTGAATAACCCAGGCTAGCCCCATGCTTACCAGAGTTTGGAAGCTCAGTAGGGTTGGCCATGGTTAGTACTTAGACGGGAGACCACTAAAGAAGACCAGGGGTGCTATGCAGAGGCAGGAAGTGGCAAACCACCTTTGCTCATCTTTTGCCTTGAAAACCCCATGAAAGGCTGCCACAAATCAGTTGTGACCAATCTGCACTTACCAGGTCTTCACTGGCTCTGACTAACCAGGGAAGAGATCTCAGGGTTGTAAGGGACAGTTCAAGGAGGCTGCTGCCTCAGGGCAGAGCAAAGGCAAATTCTGTGCTGCACATTATTCGGAAAGGGACTGAAAATAAAATAGCCAGTATCACAGTGCCCTTGTATAAATCTTTGGTGCTGCCATGTTTGGAAAATAGTTCTGGTCACCCCATCTCAAAAAGCATATCATAAAGCTGGAAAAGGTGCAGAAAGAGATAACCAAAGTTATCAAGGCATTAGAACATCTTCTTTGGTGAAAAGCTAAAGAAGGTAGGACTTTTTAATTTAGAAAAAGATTACTAAAGGGGAGGTTTATAAAATTATACACTGTATAAAGAGGATAGAGAAAACTCTCCCTTCCCCGCAATAATATTAGAAGCTGGGGGTCTCACAATCAAGTTAATGGGCAGTAGATTGCCACATTTTTGCAACACTGTTCCCTATCTGGAAACCATATACATTCATCATGCACCCTAAAGTATTCTGGTGGTAAGAAACCAGCTCCATTTATTTGGGGCCTGAACAATAACAAGCCAATCTCCCTTATAAATAAAAGACGAATGGTGGTGGCACTTCTCTAGAACACTCCACACGCTCTAAAATCAGTTCTCTCTCTGATCTGTCATTCAGAGGGTCTCCCTATCCACTGGCTGCTTTGCCTGAGTCCTGCCTCCAACATTCTAAACATTTTGCTGTTCCCCTTCCCCCCCATAGCCAGTCAGAACACAGAGGTTATTTGCATATGCAGCCTCATTGGCCTTTGCCTTGGAACACAGAGGTCGTTTGCATATGCGACTTGAGTGGCTTTTGCCTCTAACATTCTAAACAGTTTGCTCTTCTGAGGTAAAATGTGTCCAATCTCCTGGTGAGGGCTGGAGATCACTCAGAATTCCAACTGCTTTCCAGATGGCAGAGATCAGTTCCCCTGGAGAAAATGGTGGGCTCTGTATCCTTATATGCTGCTGAGGTGGCCCCCATATGACAGCCAATGTGACGACGTAGCAGTCAGGGCTTCAGAGCATGGGAGAGGCTGCAAGTGTGTGGGGGTGGAAAGCTGAAGAGGGAGGGGGAAATAAAGGTAGGTTGATGATTGGCTGGGAAGGAGATAGGGTTACCAACTCCAAGTGGGAAATTCCTGGAGATGTGAGGGATGGAGCCTGGAGAGGGTGAGGTTTCAGGAGGCGTGGGACCTCAGACAGATACAAAGCCATAGACTCCACCCTCCAAACCAACTATTCCCTTCTGGGAAACCATCGTTGCCAATCTCCAGGTGAAGATTGGAGATCACTCAAAATTACAACTGTTCTTTAGGTAGCAGAGATCAGTTCCTCTGGAGAAAATGGTGGACTCAGTGTCCTTATACCCTGCTGAGGTCACCACAGCTAATTGACACTGAGTGTCCACGGCCGGGGCACCTGCCCAGAGCCTCTTTCTAGAGGCCGTTGTATTAATTTCCACAACGAGCCTTTTTCCTAGTGTACATATAATGCATAGCAAAAAAAGGTTAGTCCTTTCTATTATGCTTGTCAGGATAGCTTTGCAGGTAGGATACTTACAAATCCATATGCTTAACAAGAGTACTAATTTAAAGAAATTAGCATATTCCTTAGCCATGTTTTTCTGAGGGGTTGCCACAGGTTAGGTCTCAAGCTAAGCAGGAGAGGGAAATATCAGATCTTTTTTGTCATGAAAAAAGTAAAATACAGTTCAGTTAAATAAATGTACTGCAACTTACCAGTCATGAAGAAGGTGAATATAATTGAGGTTAGAGCTGAGGTACTGCTGGTCTCTTGCAATGCTGTGCCTTGTACCTGAGTTAAAGAGATCAAAACTTCATATTCTCTCTGGGCTATTGCCAGTTTTGTACTCCCTAACATTAAATGGTGGGCTCAGTGTCATTATACCCTGCTGAGGTCACCACAGCAAATTGACACTGAGTGTCCAAGGCCAGGGCACCCGCCCAGAGCCTCTTTCTAGAGGCCGTTGTATTTATTTCCACAATAGGCCTTTTTCCTAGTCAACAATATTCATTAAACATTTCCCAGGAAGATAGAGATCACTTCACCTGGAGAAAATGGCTGCTTTGGAAGGTGAACTCTATGGTGCTATACACCACTGAAGTCCTTCCCCTCCCCAAACCTTCCCCTCCTCAGGCTCCACCCCTCCAGATCTCCAGGTATTTCCCATCCCAGAGCTGGCAATCCTACAAATGCTAGGGGGGGTTATGAACAGGCAAATTATCTCAACGAATAGACACAGGAGACAGAAAAAGGGTTAAACTCAAACCCAGTGGCCTTTCATTCTGCATGTGGGAAATGCCAATTTACCTTATATTTTCACTCTCTCCCCCATGATGCCGAACTTAGTGCGGACACCTGGCATCACCCACATGGTGGTATTTTCTGAGTGGTGCACCTAGCTCTTTCCTCCTCTTCTCTATGCTCACAACATGCCTGTGGCACAGGCCAGTCCAAGAAGGTCAAGGTAGGCATGCCAACTTTTAAACCGGTCCTTCTAGCTGCCACTGAGCTGCAGGCAATTATCAGGTGATGTTATTTACCTGATGTTTTCAGGTGGAAAGCATCCATTGCCCACTTCCACTCTATTAAAAACTCCTATTAAAGGGACAAGTCTCTCCCCCCACACCCAGTTGGCAACCTTAGGGGGGGGGCTTGGACTTGGTTTTCTGCCAAGTCCAACCATAATGGCTCTCCTTAACACTCATCAGTTTCTTTCAGCCCATATTATTGACCTCTTGTCTATTGCTCAGCAGTAATTTAACTCATGGGAACAACAGGATTTAGATGAGACTGGCAATGCTAGTTTTTTCACATAATCTCTTTCAGGGTATTTTCAATGTTCATAAATACATCAACAGATATAAAGGTTTGGTCCTATCCACTAATAATTATTTCTGAGGAAATAACTCCAGTCTAAATCTCACATAGCATACCGTAACGAATGATTGTTACTTATGGGAATTCCTAATTGCAATGTTTCCAAAATGTGTATAGTTCTGGAACAACATTTTTTAGAAAAAATTGAACTGGAAGTCATCCTAAACATTTTGGCACCTCTCTCTTTCTGCATTGTAACTTATTCAACAAGTAATGCTCAAAAGCTAGAAACCAGCAAAACACTGAATCTTTAGAATTCTACTAATGGTGCTTAAAGGACCATTTCTGCTTTCTGTATTTACTTAAGGGCCAGACCCCAACCAATCATGGGAGAGAGGTAAATTCATCCGCACTCTTAATTAGCCAGAATTCAAAACTATAAAAGGGTCAGTTACAAGAAGGTATAGAAATTCATCCTTACTTGTAAGCCAAGCAACTGTCCTGAATTTGGGAAGCCACCCAGGAAGATAAATTACCCAGGACTGCAGTCTCTAGACTGGTCTATACTTTGTTGGAACCCACTATGCAATGGCCTGTGCACATATGGGAAATTTAAAGTGGCTATTCCAACAGTGAGTTGCTACTCTGCTCTGAATAAATTGGGTGCTGTAGCAATGCCAGAAGCCGTTTGTCACAGTGGCAGGTGAAGAGAGCTTTCTGATGGAGCCTCTGATTTCCTGCCCACACAGAAAGTGACATTTAAAAGAGGTGCTTAACATCAATATGGAATCTGTTACTGATACCTAACCTGACCTCCTCCCCAACCCAGCTCTATAACTCTAGACTGCCTGACCCCAAAGGTGGTAAACTTAGGAACCCATAATAATTCTTGGTATTTATATACATTCTTCTCCTAAGTGCTCAAATCTTCAGACTGACAACTAATTTGCCTCAGTCTTCCTTTGTTGAGAAATGTAATTTATTTTATTTGTTAATTTGAAATTAAAGGAGGACATAGTCAGGTTCAAACATTAATCTCATCTCCCGTTTAGATAAAAGACTGTCTGAAGTGGACAGGTTTAATTTGATGTTTGTTATATATATAAAAAAACCACAATTCCTTCCCCCACTCCAAAGGCGACCCAAGAACCCTGCAGATACTTGCCTATCCCACCGGCTTATTCCTTTTAAAAACAATTGTATCCTGCCCTGACCTGGATAGCCCAGGCCAGCCTGATCTTGTCAGATCTTGGAAGCTAAGCAGGGCCGACCCTGGCAGGTAATTGGAAGGGAGACCTCCAAGGAATACCAAGGCCCGGGACACAGAGGCGGGCAATCAAGCCACCTCTCTGAAATATCCAAACCCATTAGGGGTCACCAGACGTCACAATGACTTCCAGGCATGCAAGCATGCCCCCCCCCCAAATTATATCCTGCAAAAACTGTCAACACAAACTTATGAGGTGACTCACACCAAAAATACATAATTATACCCCCCATGATAATAGCTAAATTCAAACCACATTTTGGGGAGGGGCAAAGTACTGGTAAAACTAAACACATGTATAACAATTTACATCATAGGCTTGGTTAGCATGAGAAGGGGAAAAGTGCATGGGCCTGTGTTATTGTGTACGGAAATACATTTCCCTCACATTTGGGATATCACCAGGATCACCACTTAGGGTGGGCAGTTACCCCCTACCATGTTTCATAGCAAGGGTGATTATTCTTCGGGAGAACACATCTCTAAACAATGTGGATCCAAAGGAATAGTAAGAAACATTCTCAAAATGCCAGCCTGATGTGGTGGCTAGAGCAGTTTGCTGCTCTTTTCTGCCAAAGAAATCTGAAATGGTGTGCCTGAATACTCCAGATTTCTCCTTTGCTCTTAGAGCTGGTCTGGATTTCTAAAATGGCAGGCGCTAGACCTCAAGCCAGCCTAGAAGGTACTTGTTTGGAACTTCCTTATTTTAATCTTTAGAGCTGCCAACTCTGTCTCTCCCCCTTTACATGTCTGGCATGCAAAAATAAATAAAGCCAATGAACCTTTTCCTGGTGCAAAGACAGGGGATGTTTCACCGTGAGTATCAGAAGGTTGTGAAGGGCACAGGAGCATGACAACTCTGCTCATCCCTAGAGTCACCAGCTTCCAGGTGGCACCCAGAGATCTCCCACTATTACTACAGATCTCCAGATGACCAAGATCAGTTTCCCTGGAGAAAGTGGCTGCTCTGGAGGGTGGACTCAATGGAGTTATAAACTGCTGAGGTCCCTCTCCTTGCCAAACCCCACCCTCCTCAGGCTCCACCTCACCCCCAAATCTCCACGTATGTCCCAACTAGGGCTGCCAAGCCACGGCAGGGGATCCATGCATCTTCACAGGATCCCTGCCACGGGGGACAGCGATACGTGTTGCACCGCCATCGCCAGGATGTGACGCTACGCGTCGCTCTGGCAACGGAGCTGTTCGGAGTCCCGTTGCCAGAGCAACACGTAGCGTCACATCCTGGCCACGGCGGTGCAACACGTATCGCTGTCCCCCGTGGCAGGGATCCTGTGAAGACACACGGATCCCCCGCCGTGGCTTGGCAGCCCTAGTCCCAACCCAGAGCTGGCAACTTTACTCATCCGAAACGCATGGTTGGGCATGCAAGGGACAAACTTCTGCACTTGCCCAAAGGCACTCTCTTCTTTTTACTAGATCTTTTATGCGTCACTTTGAAAACAAGCTTTGAGATTCATCCTAGAGCTTAGGGCTGTGGTTACATGAGCAGTTCACACCAATATCATTGGGGTACCTTTGCGGATTTAAAGAGCACTTTTGTGTAGTGGGTTCGACGCTTTGAATGATTAGGAAACAGTGTGATTGTCAGCACGTTTACTAGTACACAACATAACAGCCAAGTACCGGCCAGGTGGCCAACTATATACAGCCCCCATGGCCCACCCACAGGCCCTATTTGAGGGTTTAAACTTCCTGCCAAGGTTCCTATTGGTGACCACTTGAGATTTCAGGATCCTAGTCCCTATTGTCTCTGAGAGGCAAGCTCTGGTCTAAGTCGCTGGCACCTAGTGGCGGTCAGCGGACATAACAAGCACAATCAGACAGCAGCATCTGCCTTGCGTGCCCAAGTCATCCCCCCCCATTCTGCCCTGCTTTGAAGGTGGAATAATCAGGCACCAGGAAAAGTCCAGTGTTTACAGATATCAGCATTTTCACCCCACATTTCTGGATGTCTGAACTCCCCTGGTGCAAGCTGAACCCTGTTGGGAAGTCCAATCACTCTGTTCCATTTCACTTCTATTTTTTTAAGTCAGTGACGTGCACATAACCGCATCTTTGTGCACATCAGCAAGCTTTCAGTTGTACTTTGAGGCAAGGGAGGGAGGGAAGGGCAGGCTGAGAAGCCTCCTTTGTCTTTTTTCACAATGGTTCCTCTGCCTACAGCTTTGCAACACACAGGGTGGGGAAGGGATTAAGTGAAAAAGATGAGTTTTTTCAGAGGGTGAGGCAACCTCCCCCAGCTGTCAAAATGGGAGCAGTGCTTTGAATAAGCGGTTATGCAAAAAAACACATTTAAAAAAGAAGCCACCCTATCACCCTCTTCATGGTTGCCCCAAAGCAATAATCTGAATGGTCCACCATGGGGTGAGCATGCAGTGAAGACATTTCAGGGTATGCTGTCTGGTCCCATGATGATTTAAACTGCCACAAATAGAGGCGCCACCAGATCATGCCAAGCCTCCAGTGTGACCACAGCCTAAAAATACTGTGCTGTGGGAACACTACATATGGCTGCAGCCACACATGGTTGATTACTTTGCTATTGTGATTCTATAGCATTAATGCACAACTGGATTTCCTGTATGGAGAGGATGCCAGTTTGGTCTTCTGGTTCGAGTGTCATACTATGAGCTGGAAGACCCAGGCTCAAGCCCCCAGTCTGCCATGAAAGGTGACTTGAGGCCACTCTGCCTAACCTTCCTCATGGGGCTGTTGTTTTATTTGTTTATTTATTTATTAAATTAGCTTTACTAGGCCCCCCTTTCCTAGAAGCAGGGCTCAGGGCGGCTTACGACGGTGTTATGCAGTCACATACAACTACATTAAAAACAGTCTAATAACAATAGGTAAAAACAGTATATATACAATACTTAAGGTGGCAGAAAATCCTAACTCCCCAGCCTTCCTGGGGGGAGGGGCTATGAGAAATGAGGAACCACATGAGAGTGCCAGAAGACGTCCCATTGCCGTCCTCAGCCAAAAGCCCGGCGGAACATCTCTGCCTGACAAGATATGATGGAAGAGAGGAGAATAATATTGGTCCCGGTCACACAAGCGAGATAATCCAGGGGGGAGGTGAGGGTTTTTCCCCTGGAGCAAAATGAAGTGTGGTAGCTCGATCAGACGTTCCTCCAAGGCCGTCAGCCGCCGATCACATGTTGATGGTGAAGCATGGCAAAGGAGGGCGAGGCAGTTCAGCAGTAACCACGGAGGCATAAAAAACATCTGGTGGGACGCAGACGGGCGCCAGATGCGATGGGATACCTGCACTTCTGCGATCAGACGTCCGCCCACACCACTTTCTGCACTTTCCCAGGTATCTTTTTACTCTGCATCTTCGGCGGGGCGAAATGGGTTGCTGACAGGTGCGGGACACTTGCCAGATGTTCCCGTGTTACCGCGCCCATAAAATCCGCCCGGCATTTGTCCCTATCGCACGGCTAATTCTGCATGTGACCGGGACCATTGTTAGCCACTTTGGGTTCCTATTGGGGAAATAAGTGGGGTATAAATATTGAAATAAATAAGCCACTTGCAAATTGTTGCTGTAGTGCAATCATTGCATAACAGGCAGCGATGAATGGATTTAACCCCAATCCTGAGTCACCATCGGGCTTAAAAGAGGGTACCATACATTTATAGAATTACCTTGAAGGTCTAGGGCAAAACTGAAACAAAATGCTGACACACACACACACACACACGCGTTCATTGCAGAGTTCTTGAGAGGAAAACAGCAAGTGGCTGCTCCCAAAAGCAGTGTTTAGCCTGCAGACTCCACAACCCTCTGAAACTGCCAGAAACCCCAGGGCTGCAAGCTGCAGGAATCTGTAACAAAACAGACCCTCCAAGTTTCTCTCTTACTGTTTATGTGCACATCTGAATGCTGTTCACGTGGAAGAAATAGAAAGCAGAGGAGAGACACGATTAAAACAAATGTATATTCTAACCACATGCCAGTATGTTTGCACTGCAAAGCAAGAAACACAAGAAGCACTTATAGCACAATGTGTCAAATGCTTTCCGCAATAATTCTCTCACTGTTGGAAGGAAAGATCTTGGAAGGAAGGATCTTTACTCTTGTAACAAGCTCAAGAACAAAGAAACCCTAAAATAGAGATTCTTTCAAGAACACTTTTTTTTTGTCTTTCAATTACTCTCCTATTGAGAACAGGAGTTAACATTCCATATACAAGCTGACATACTCCAGAGGAAGAATTCCTTTCAAAAAGCAGCTTTATATCACAGTCACAAAGAAATCGTTCTCCTCAAACATGTTGAACTTCAAATACCTGTTTTAAATAATAAACATAAACCTTGTCATTGGGTTAGGGCAGAAAAAGACAATGAAAGGGTTTTTCTCCTCTCTACAGAAGCTTACATATTTTCTTGCAGCATAGTTTAGGGACATGCTAGTTCATAAAAATGGATGGACGAAACCCCACCATAGTGTGTGTGTTTGTTTTTTAAATCATGCTTTAAGGATTTCTTTCCATGAATGGTCTCACAATTATTACTGTGAGTTAAAGCGAACAAAATATTGGCAACATATATGAACTTTCAGATCTCAAAGCATTAAAGTATTCTGCTGTAATTGTTACAACAGCCCTGTAGAATAGGTCAGGACTGCTATTGTTACAGTTGCCAACTGGCTTGGGGGGAAACGCCATGCCCTTTTAATGAAGGCTTAATGGGATGTTGTTGAAGAGCTGATGTTATTTTCCTCCATGCCATGAAAATGGTCAACTGCCCTTTTCCCACATATTAATCCGCTATTAAAGTGGCAACACATTTTTCTCCAGACAAGCTGGCAGCCCTACGAGAGGCTGAGAGAATATAGCTTGCCTGCTGGTACCTGCCAAGTCCATGGCAAAAGCAAGATCTGAAACAGGGACATTCTGGACTACAAGTCATTCACTTGGCCACAGTAGTCCTGTTCACACATTATAGTGAAGGCACGTACGTACATCTGTTTGTTAAAAAGAGCCAACATGTTCACTTCACAAATGAAACTGGGGCCAATATTTAATCAATGTGGGGTGTAATATCTCATGTTCAGCTGTACATGCATTAAATGTAATATGAGAAATACTGAACAAACATACAAAGAACAATCAAGTGCACACTGTACACAGCTTGTAAATGCGTTCCCCGTAACTTGTGAACACGGCTAATGCAGGTGAAGCTTTTCCTGAGTTAGAGAGACAGGAAACCTTTGTCAGTTCAGTTTCTGAATTTCAGGCTGCTCCTAAATCATAAATGTTAAACAGAATTACAGCCTTCAAAGTCCATCGGCTTCAGTGGACCTGGTGGTGGTGGACAGCGCCGTCAATTCTCACCTCACTTATGGCTACCCCATAGGATTTTTAAGGCAAGCAATGTTCAGAGGTGGTTTGCTATTCCCGGCCTCTGCACAGCAACCCTGGGTTTCTTTGGTGGTCTCCCATCCAAATATTCACCAAGACCAACCCTGCTTAGCTTCTGAGATCTGATGAGACCGGGCTTTCCCCGGCCATCCAGGTTTGTGCTCAATGGCCTTAGGAGGATGCTTAGGGTTGCATATGCACCGTGAGGCTCCTGCCAGTAGCCTCATACACAGACATTTCGAACACACGTCTCTATTGTCTCCTTCCTTGTCATATAACCATTCTCTAGTACTCTTTCCACATCAGATGACCATGTGTCACATTAAAGAGTACAGTCCTCCTGGTTTCCATGCACAAGTCACCAAACTGCACAGAGTCAGACCGCACAGGAAACAAACACCACAGCCACAATACTAGTAGGTTTTGAAATGATTTCGATATCACATTAATAAAAGGGGATTTTAAAAAAACGATTTCATGTTAAGAAAAAGAAAAAAAACCATCAGGATTTCAGGACAGCATCAAAGTATGTCAAAGGGAACTGTGGCCCCCCAGTGGTTTCCTAGAGATCGTCTACTTGGTAACAGCTTCAGGTTATATAGGACAAGTATCATTGTTCTGTTAGGGTAAAAGAAATCAGGGTCCTAATAAATGACTTACTTTAGAATCGCAAAAAAGCTAAACTGGTGCACTTAGACTGAAGTCAATTTGATCTCTCTGAAGCACTTCACAGACGAAATAGCTCTTTTGCAGGTAGACAAAGAAATGGAATAGATTTGATTGTAAAGGTAAAGGTAAAGGTTCCCTTGCTCGAAAACCAGTCGAATCCAACTCTAGGGTTGCGGTGCTCATCTCTGTTTCAAAGCCGAAGAGCCAGCGCTGTCCGAAGACGTTTCCCTGGTCATGTGGCCGGCATGAATAAACACAAAGGCCCACAGAACGCTGTTACCTTCCCACCGAAGTGGTACTTATTTATCTACTTGCAATTTCTTGCTTTCAAACTGCTAGGTTGGCAGGAGCTGGAACTAGAGACGGGAGCTCACTCCGTCATGCGGCACACTCAGGTCTTGAACTGCTGAACTACCGGCCTTCCACAGCCTGCAGTTCAGCATCTTAACCACTTGAGCCACCGCAGCTCCTAGATTTGATTGTAGCCCTCACCAATAATACAGGAAGGCAGCATCTTCATGGTTGCCTGTGCAGTTCCTTTATTGCATTTCCTTGCTCAAAATACATACCAAACAGGCAATGAGTTGCTGAAGGGGCTGAAATACAAGCTGGGTCACAGGGATGATTGGCAGACCTGCATCCCGGTCTGCTTCACCCTCCTTTACCACTGATGTGACCAAGGCATACTGAGTCTGCCTTCTTAATGTACAGGGACTTTGGCTCACTGGGAAAGTGGAGATTCAGTCCCCGTCAGCTACAATTAAATTGTTGCAAGTACAGAGAAAGGCCCATCTCTGACTAGGAACTTGGAGAGTTGATTCCAGTCTGAGCCAGTTCATGTCACAAAATTCTTGTGTTTTTCATTTGTCCGGTCAAGAGATTAAGTTCTGAACTTGATTTCCAGGCATGCGGGAGCCCCATTCAATTGGGACCAAGGCATGCAGGAAGAGGAAACTTAGGCCTTCCCCCTGGGCTATTTGAGTTTCCCCAACCTGAACATAGCAGCAGGGAACAAACGTTCGCTCTGTTGGGAGGAACTTTCATGTAGCCATCCTGGGCTGCCGAGAGCCACCTTGGGCCTCCTAACAAAGATTCCAGCCAGGGCCGGTGCTACCATAGGCCAACCTACGCAGCCGCCTAGGGCACAGACCTCAGAGGAGCGCTGCGGTGCTCCCCCAGCCCTGCCCAGAAAGAGAGTCCTGCCAACACAGTGCTCCCCCCCACACACACAAGCCAGGTGCAAGCAGCAGGCCATAAATCAGCAGCCCAGCTGCAGCCTTCCCCAGCCCTCTTGTTGGTGGCTCCCTCTCCAGGCCTGGCCCATGTGCAAAGCTGTGCCTTCTGTCAGACGGGCCGCGTTGCTGGCTTTTCAGTCGAGGTCCAGGGGGGAGACTATTTGCCGCAGGCAATGGAAGGGGGGGCTGACCTAGGGGGGCTCATCTTTTTTTACCTCCCACCCTCTGGATCTGCAGGGGAGGCCACAGATGGTCCATGCGTGCCCCCTCCCACCTCTGCCTGGGCACAGGGTCTCCAGGGTTCTCCCCCAGAGCCCCTTGATCTGCGGCAAGCATGATTTTCAATGTGGGAAGGGGGGCAATGTCGCTCAGATGGCCGGACCCCAAAGTTGAGATCTCCCACTCTCCCCTTTCTGGGAAAAATATGGGGAGGGGGAGAAGAGAAAACTTTTTTCCCCCGCACGCAACAATTAATATATTCACATTTCCTCCCACTTTCCCAATGGGCTACCAGCTGCAGAAGTCCCAAATAGCAAGCTTAATTGTGTTTTGTCATGCAGAATACCTCCCTTTTCTCTAGGGGGGAAAAGGGCACCGAGGGGAGGGGGGCGGTTCTGTTGGCATATTGTATTATATGTATGCAAGATGACAGCCAATGATGCACACATGTCAGATTAAACTGATCTGGGTGACAGGTAAGACTGTCATGTGACAGGGTCACCAGATGCAAGTTGCACTAGGTTGCATCAGCTAATTAACTATGTCACCATGAGTTGGCAAAATGACTCTGATTGGTGCAAGTACTGTATATATGTAATGTAGTCCAGAGGCAAGTGTTCCACACCAGTGGAAGAGTGTATTGCGAAGCACCTTGTCGGTCAGTTCTATGAACCTGGGATACCGCATGGTGGAAAGGACTGTGTAAATAACTGTAAATAAAAGCCACTGTATATAGCTCAGATACAGCATCCTGATATCATTATTATTCAGACGTTCTGCGCATGCCGTCAGGGTTATGGGCCCAGAGGTGCGCTACTGAGCTGGAGTACAGTTGGAGAAGGCTGCACTGAGCTGAGGAAGTTTGCCAGGTCCAAATTGGTGAGCTACAGCGTGCATGTCTTCGGAGGAGGAAGAGGACGTCTTCCAGGCAGTAACACAGTCCACGGACGACAGCTCGTCCCAGTCCGGCTCGGAGGAGGCGGGAGAGACAGAGGACGCCGTCCAGCAGCAGATACCAAGTGGAACCGGTGAGCTTATCAGCATGGCTTTGGCTCCAACAGCCGTGTTTGTTGAAAAGCTGAGTTACACCAATTATACAGTGTGGGCTATGAAGATGCAGCACTTCCTTGTAAAGGAAGGGCTGTGGACATTTGTTTCAGCCCCCCCAGCGGCTCCCACGCCAGAGGAGAAAATACAAATAGACAAGGCACTGGCTTTTATAGTCTTGAGTGTATCGGACTCACAGCTGGTTTATCTATTTGGGAAGACCTCGGCAAAGCAGGCATGGGACGCTCTGGCAAATATTTATGTACAAAAAACCTCAGGCTCAATAATTACCCTCCTGAGGAGATTGTACAGGACTGTTATGGCAGAAGGAGATGATTTAAGAGGGCACTTAGACTCTTTAAATGAGTGCTTTCAACTTCTTACTGAGAGGGGCAAACAAATCTCTCAAGAAGACCAGGTCTACACAATTTTGTGCTCTTTGCCTGAATCCTTTGAGCCGACCCTGGCAGCTCTAGAAGGGGTAAAGCCCGAGGATCTTTCAATTGATTATGTGACCGGAAGATTGCTTCAAGCCGAACAGAGGGGCCGGCAGAGGGAGTTGGCAAACGGCCATCCTGGGAACAACGCCAGCAGGTCCGGGACGGCAGCCAGCTACTCCGGGAAGCAAGCCAGCTATTCTGGGAAGCAAGCCAACCAAAGCAGGTGTTTAGCCAGCCTGCAGCATACGAGTCAGCGACAGGATGAGAAAGCATCTTCGCTTCTACACGTGAAGGCACGCAGATGTTTTTTGTGCAATGAAACCGGCCACATCAAAAGATTTTGCCCGCGGAAGAAAGAAAGGGCCACCAACGTTCTCAAGGACGGAGGCGGTGTCAAGCCTCAACATGTGGCCACCCATCAAGCAACATTGGTGACAGCGTCAGGGTCTTCTGAAAGGGACAAATGGGTCCTGGACTCTGGCGCATCCCAGAATTTCACAAGGGACGCAAGCTTGCTGACTGACTCTCAGCCAGCTAGTCCAGCACACGTGAGTTTGGCTGATGGTGCACCAGCATCAGCAAATGTGCAAGGAACAATTTATTTTCATTGTTTGAATCATGCTTTTGAAAATGTGTTATGCGTTCCTAGCCTCCAACACAACTTATTAAGCATCGGTGAATTAACTAAAGCTGGGTTCAGGGTAACATTTACTGAACAGCAATGTGTGATACAGAAGGCAGATAAGGTCCTTGCCACTGGCAAAGTGGAGAATGGTGTATATATTCTTGATAACGTTCCAGGGCAAGTGAAAACTGTAATTAGCAATCAAGCATTGCATGATGAATGTATCCACATGTACCATAGAAGGCTGGGGCACATGTCATTCTCAACATTAGAGAAAACGTTTGCATGTCTAGGGCATGATAGGTTAAAGAAATGCCAAATGTACTTAGACTGTGATATATGCAAGCAGAGTAAATCACGCACACACCCAGTAGCTAAGGCTAGTCAAAGGTCCACAGATAAAGTATTGGCCCTAGTACACGCCGACGTAATAGGACCCTATCAAAATAGCTTATCGGGTAAACGATATGGGCTTTTGATTGTTGACGACCACAGCAGGTACTGTTGGTCATTTCCTATGCAGAGGAAATCAGAGGTATGTGAATTAATTAAGACATGGGCAAAAAAGGTGCAAAAACAGTTAGGAACAGAAATTCAGCAGCTTCAAACTGATTTTGGAGGTGAATTTATGGCTACTGATTTGCAAAAATGGTTAAAGGCACAAGGTATTGAACACAGAGTGGCTAATACAGCCTGTCCTCAGGAAAATAGCATTGTGGAAAGACGAGCAGGAATTATACAAACGGTGATGCACTCTATGTTATTAGATTCTGGTTTACCAAAGTCCTTTTGGGCAGAGTGCTTGAGATGTGCCACCTACAATGTCAACAGAGTTTGGTGTAGAACAATTGAAGACATTCCCTATAGGGCTCTCTATGGTAAAAATCCTTCTTTGAAGCACCTAAGAATTTTTGGGTCAAAGGCATGGGTGAACATACCTTTAAAGCAAAGAAGAAAGGGAGGTCCCAGGGCACAAAAATTAACTTTCATTGGTTATCAAACTGGAATGAAAGCATATCGTTTTGTGAACGCTCACAACATGTTGGTATTCAGCAGGTCTGCAAATTTTTGCGAGAATGCCAACTGGTCACACATTCATGCTAATGAAACTCCCCAGCAGATCATGTTACCAATTACTGACAGTACAGGGGGAACAGAGGTGAAGCAGGAAGGTGCCGAAGCAGCACCGCAAGTCTCTGATACTGGTTCAGGTTCTCCACAAATACCCAGAGTGTCTACAAGAATTACTAAGGGAATACCACCTCAGAGATATGGTATAAATAATGTATTTGTAAAGGTACCTGAAACATACACTGAAGTGTTATCTCTAGCAGCTACCGAACGCCAGGCTTGGGAAGCAGCAATGCAAACTGAGTATCAGTCTCTCAGAGCACACGAGGTATTTACTCCCACTGAGTTGCCTAGGGAACGGAAGGCAATTGGGTGTCGATGGCTCTACAAGTTAAAACACAAGCCGAATGGTGAGGTGCTCTACAAAGCACGTCTGGTCGGTAAAGGCTTTGATCAGAGGCAATATCAAGATTATGATGAAACTTTTCAAAGCACGGTCAGAAATGAAACAATAAGGGTTGCTCTGGCTGCGGCTGCAGCAAAGGGGATGAGAGTGAGACACTTTGATATTGAAACCGCGTACTTGAATGCTCCTTTGAAAGAGGAAATTTACATGGAACAGATACCTGGGTTTCATTCAGGGTCTGATACATCTGTTCTAAGGTTAAACAAAGCTCTTTACGGGTTAAAGCAGAGCGCGTTTGAATGGGGACGATGTCTTCATAATGCTCTGGTAAATAAAGGTTTCAAACAGAGTATAGCTGATCCATGTTTATACAGCAAAGAGTTAAAAGGACAGCTTTACTGGCTCTTTTATTATGTAGATGACCTTTGTTTATTGTACACGTCACAACAACAATTGGACTGGTTTACAGAAACATTAAGATCAGTGTTTAACATGAAGGATCTGGGCGAAATACAGAGTTATCTGGGTGTACAGATAAGCAAGAATGAACAAGGTAATTACACTCTTTGCCAAGAGCAAAAGATCTTGCAGCTCATTGAAAGGTTTGGCATGAGTGAAGCTCACGTTACTGAGACGCCTGTAACAGTAAACTACCTAAAAGAGGAGCAGGGAGAAATGTTTCCTCACAAACAGTTATATCAATCGTTGGTTGGGTCTCTACTGTATTTGTCATGCTGCACAAGGCCAGATATCTCTATAGCTGTGCATTGGTTGTGTCAACAATGTCAATGTCCTTATCAAAGAGACTGGGTTGCAGCAAAAAGAGTGCTCCGGTACCTTAAGGGCACAGCAAGTGAAAAATTAGTGCTAAAGGTGGATGCACAAACAGACGGTCTGTCAGCCTTCAGTGATGCAAGTTGGGGGGAAAGGCCGGATTCAAGGTCGACCACAGGGTTCACAATTTCTGTATTAGGTGCCCTGGTGGGATGGAAATCAATCAAACAGGCACATATTTCATTAAGTTCCTGTGAATCGGAATTCTCCGCTATAAGTGATGTAATTATTCAGTTGGAATGGTTTCACCAATTATTAAAAGACTTTTGCATAAAGTGTGATTTACCTATCAAGGTTTTTTGTGACAGCTTGGCAGCTGCACAGTTGGCTAAAAATCAAGGGGTAAAAACGTTCTGCGCATGCCGTCAGGTTCCTGGAAGATTTGGAGCCCTTCTTTCTTGACGAAGGTGAGAGCTCATTTGCATGGATCACCGCTTTGTCTGCCAGACCCAGGTAGCACCCCCCCCCCGAGCCTTTTCTCTCCCCTTGCATCAGACAAAATGCAATGTGGCTTCTGGTTCTTTAAAAAAAAAAAAAACCCTTCCCCCCAACGACCCTCTTGCCAACTTTATCAATTCCCATTTGGGCAGGATTCTTCTTGAGAAGTATCCCCCCTCCCCCCCTTCAATGTCCTATTGCCCTTTCTGGGTTGCATTTCTCAGGGCGGGCTGGGAACTCAGCAACTATGGCTGGCAGTAGATGATCTCAGCCACCAGTGCCCGAGAGATGGGAAGCTAAATTAATAAACACGCTGAAGCATCAGCACTTGACCTGAAGGAATTAGTGACAACATTTGCAAAGTAAAAGCCATGGAAAATGAGATTTTGATGTGTCTGAAATGGATATATTCAAGAGACTTAAATTTTAACATCAGTACACAGGATTATTCAAAATGATTTTTGATTTCTGTGCTAAAACTGTTTTCTGTTTGAGGAAAAACATCAAAGATTGTTGTATTAAGTATTGTGCTTTTCATCTGTTTTTGAAAATTGGTTAGCAATGGGGGGGGGGGCGCAAGTAGTTAGCCTTGCCTAGGGCACAAGAAAGCCTGGCACCGGCCCTGATTCCAGCTGGGCCCTGCCTCCATATGACCCTGGTCCAAACCAAATGTCATAAGAAAATGAACAAATCACATGGCTTGCTATTACCATGAATCTATGGTAATAAAAGAATTGGCCTGTCTGTCCATGTGTGTTTATTCATTTATTTACTTTACTTATCAGAAAATATAATCAGAAAAGTGTAGAAAGGAGGGAAAGAAATTAAGGGAAAGAGAGGGAAAGGTTGTTTTATCTTGCTGCAGCACCTTACTACTGCTCCACAAGAACTGGCTGAGTTGGGTGCAAGAAAAGGAAGAGAAAAAGGCCAGACTATTACAGAAAATGACCTTGGTTAGCAGGCTACAGGCCAACAGTTAGTGTAGCAGCCCTCAGGCAGGGCTGCTTGTCTTGCTTCATTGCTGGATTAGTTGATGGGTTTAGTATGATCTGTTAGGCAAGGTTGCTTCAGTCTGGGAGAAAGGGAAGTCTAGCCGACATCAGAGAGCCTTTTATTGTGCTCAGACTTCCTGCACCCCTAGTGGCTGCAGCCAGAACTGCATTAAAATAACTGGAAAGTCCTTCAGCTGGATTGGTTGATTGACTGGTTTATTTTGTTTGGTTTATAACCCATCCTTCCCACAAGTGGGCTCAGAGCAGGTAACAACAATAGAACAACACCCATACAATTTAAACAGTTCATATAAAGAATAGTGGCTAAACAGGAATATTATCTAGTTGGCAACAATTAATAAGTCCCACAGCATTAAACAAACAACAGAGAGTGGGCCCACCGGCCAAAGGTACAATGTTAACTCTGTCACATGGGCAGATTACAATAGGCAGGTTCTCAGCAGGGGAAGCCCAAATAATAGCATGAGGCTGGCTTCAGGGGCCCTCCAGCTGACTTGAGGCCCCCAGATTTTGTTCCTCAAGTCCCCCTCTGTTGGTGGCCCTGTAGCCATCAGTACATTAAAGCTTCTCCAGTGGTGCAAACTGTGGATCCCCAAGGGCATTTCAGGTCATGAAGCTGGTGTGGGAGAAAAGCTCAAGACCCTTCTCTTTGCCATTGTTGTCCCAATCCAAATCAGGTGCAAGGGCACCTGGATATTAAGTTTGGAGCATGTAAGTCCCAGTTCATGTCTGATCAACAGGACCATGGCAGACATGTGGCGACCCAAGGACATTGTAACATGTAAATTAGCCCTCATTATACTATACTAAAGTTGCCAGCCCCCAGGTGGGTGTGGAGGATCCCCCAATTTTGTGGGCTCCTGCCCACCGCCAGCCAGCTGGTCAATGAGAGGAAGCCCTACCCCCAACAGCCACGACATGACACAATGTCCCCGACATGATGATGTCACACATAAGTGACATCATCACGTCAGGGATGTCGCACGGCAAATCTCTGGTATTTGGGGCAAAACTCTCTGGTTACCATAGAGTTTTGCACAAAATACCAGAGCATCACCATGTGGCGTCCCCGGTGAGATGATATCACTTCCATGTGATGTCATCACATCGGAGACATCGCACACAGCAACGTTGCCCTGCCCCTCCCATTCTCAGAAAGCTCCCTCCCACCCCCCACCAGTGAGGCAGTAAGACCTGGCAACCCTAGACAATACTGAGCTAAAGGAACCAGTGGTCTGATTCTTCACAAGGCAGCTTTTTCACAATTTTCTTTAGGAGAACCCTGTAAGTGTAAATGAGAACCTTGATGGCACCCTTGCAGTGTAGACAAAGTCTTGATGCTGTTGAGGCTGCTTTTAGTATTGCACCAGGACCTTTATTCCCAGCTTTTTTGGGGAGGAGTGTGCAAAAATAAATGGGGCTTTTTCTGTTTTTGACAAAAGGTCCTTGGTATGCTGCAGCACTGCTTAAATATATTCTCCACAATAGCTTCTTCCACATCTAATATCAATTTCAAAATTCCTATAGTCTGATTTCTTTAGCTTTTCATGCCATGATAAAAGCATTCAGCATTGGTGGAAATCCTTTCTGATAACGAATAGGATCCACTTGGGATTTGCCCCTTAGTGTTTATATTAAACATGTAGTAGTATGTTAGAATGGGCCCAAGTATTTCCTAGACATGCCCCAAATCCAAGGCTATTCTTATTTATTTGTATCCTGCTTTTCCTCCCACAGGGACCCAAAATGGCTTATAAGAATATATAGAAACTCAGTACAAAAAAACAAGCAAAAACTGGAAAAGAAATGGAATACTACGGGCAGAGCAGATCTTCTTCTCTCTCCTGTTCTGAGGTCTAGGCTGTAACCCTCAGCATAGGCGTAATCTTCGTGGGGGCGGCGGGGCGTCAGCCTCCACCGAAATTTTCAGGAAGGTGCTCAGCCTCCCCCGGGGGCCACCCTTGCTCCTAGCACAGCAATGCCTCTGGCCCAGTCCCAGCCCCCTCCGGGAAATTGGAAAGTCTACACCCTTGACCCTCAGGCTAAGAGTTAAAGGATAATAGCTCTTTGGCTCATTCCACTGGCACAGGTAGGCGTTAAGTACCTGTGGGGAGAGGAGAAACAAACTCATCTGGATTCAGCTGCTGCTAGCCAACAAGCAGGATCTTCCCTCCTGCCCCCCTCCCTACTGTGGCATACCAGTTCTACTCAAGGTGCCATCTAAACAAGACTGGGATGTGTTCTTATGGATAAAGTCTGTGGTTTGAAAAGATGCATTCCTGACAGAAATCTACAGGTGAAATGTTTTCAGGCATGGAAGCCCAGTAAAAGGAAAACCTATGCTTCGTTATATCAGCAGGTGCCCACATCCATGTGGGACCTGGACATCTCCTGGTATTACAATTGATGTTCAAATGACAGGAATCAGTTCCCATGGAGAAAATGGCAGCTTTGGCAAGTGGACTCTATGGCATTACACCCTGCAGAGGTTTCTCCCCTCTCCAAACCCTTCCCTTCCCAAGGCTCCACTCTTAGATCTCCAGGAATTTTCCAACCTGGAGTGGGAAACCCTACATGGCATGCCTGTTCTCCCCCCCAAAAAAAACAAAAATGGGCCAAGTAGCCCTATGTTTACTTTATATTGTCAATATGATCATGCTTTCAGCCCCAAGAGATGAAGCATAAGGACCCAAATTATCTTCTCCAAGAAAGGACAACTGTGACCACAAACCAATGTCCATTTACTTCTGAGTATTCCTGTACATTTTTATGGGAAAAGGGTAGGGAGTACACCTTATAACAAATTTCTTTGTATATAAAATAATAACAACAGTAAAGACCCTACAGCCCTATGTGTGAGTCATAATGGACATCCTATTCGTCTAGTAAAAATCTTACAGTGGTTGCACGATTCTTTCTCTGTAATAAGAAGTAGGATGAATAAAGAAGTGATAGGCTCGGATCCTAAGTACAATTACATGTAAATACCATTGAAATCTCAGGAATTTGGTTCTAATTCACTGATTAGGATTGTGATGTTAATTTCTATGCCAGGAATAGATTATTTGGTATTTTATGAAAGAATAGACTGGAAATATGACTACTCATGTATTCAGACTTTTAAAAGCAAAAGTACATGATATATTGCTCAATTGTTTCATTGTGATTCTGTTTTCATTGCTTCTTTAGCTTCAGTAGGGTAGTTAATTATTTTTTTTAAAAAAAAATCAGAATCTGGACTAGTTTGAATGGTGCTTTCTTATTTATTTCTTGAAACCTCCAAGGAAACCTCCCAGGATCCCTTATACAACATTTATGCATGTATCTATTTATAATGCTATTAAAAGGAAGTATAGAAGAATTTCCTTGGTGATTTAAAATTATGAATTGAAAAATTGTTGGATATTTAGCAGAGTGAATTAGCCCAGCAGAAACAAAGCATTGCAGACATGTGTGAGTTTAGCTTATAATAAAAAGTTTACTAAAAGAAAATTAGGGAAGGGTTACTTGAGAAGAAAAATAACAACAGCCTAACTCAACTTTCTAGATCTAACTCCATCTTGTCTTCTTCTGCTCTTCTGACTCTAAGAACAAAGGAGAGATTTATCCCCAAAGTTCAACCCTGGTGTATGTGCCAAAAGACGTACCATTTTCCAATATATTGATTAGCCAATAGTCAGTCTTAAGGTCACCTCATTAAGACTAAGACCTCCCATTTTTTGCTGGGAAGATTCTCCTCTATACCTCATTGGTCCTATGCTAACTAGCTGATGTTAACATACAGAAGTTTTAGCTTAACCGTTTCATGACTGAAGGATGACACTTGAAAAACCTAACAAAAGTACTACCCAAGCTGGCCCATGCTTTGAATAACATTGTGCAGACATTCTAACAGAGAATTTCTGTTTTCCAATTATCATCACCATAGTACTTAAAGACTTTTTTATATATAAAGAGAAAGCTGTGCAGAATCATTACATTACTTGTGATTTGGTGATGCTGGAGTCAAGGTCAACATGTTTGTGCAAAATCTTTGCTTTGAATAACATTGTATAGACATTCTAACAGAGAATTTCTGTTTTCCAATTATCATCATCATAGTACTTAAAGACTTTTTTATATATAATGAGAAAGCTGTGCAAAATCATTCCATTACTTATGATTTGGTGATGCTGGAGTCAAGGTCAACATGTTTGTGCAAAATCTTTGCTTTGAATAACATTGTATAGACATTCTAACAGAGAATTTCTGTTTTCCAATTATCATCATCATAGTACTTAAAGACTTTTTTATATATAATGAGAAAGCTGTGCAAAATCATTCCATTACTTATGATTTGGTGATGCTGGAGTCAAGGTCAACATGTTTGTTGACTGCATGCTATGTTAGTAGTAGCACAAGTAATTACTGTCTCTTCCAGAACATTCCAAAAGATGTCCATAAGAAGGCATTCTTAATGGACAGCAGCAGAACAAAGTTTGAGACCAGACCAACAACGTTTTATTCAAAGTGTAAGCTTTATTTTCCCCCATTTTAATTACATAAGAAAATATACATCATAACATCAAAATGTAATTTAAATTAAAAACAATTCCATCATAAGACAACCTAACTAAAATGAGATAATTCCATAACTTATGCAAATCTTCTACCCTTTTATAATTTCAATGATCTGCTGATCAGAAGGGATAACCCTCTTGTCAGCGAGATATTTTATGACCAGTTCCCAGGTTTCCTCATAATCAAAATGTCCCCACACTAAGGGAGAATCAGAAAAAAGGGGTAATTCATAGTTTCCCCCATAATATATTGCTCCCATAAATTTACTTACCAATTATGAAGTGTGGAACCCAAAAGGAACTTCCATTTTTTAGCTATGGCCAATCTAGCTGCAGCTACTAATGTCAAAATAAAAATTTTATGTTGTTTTGGAAGCTGTAGGTCTGCCCAAAAATCTACTAGAAGAAATTCCAGCGAATATGGAAGAAAAAAGTCCACAGATCATCCTATGAACTTCTTTCCAAAAAGATTGAATAACATTACATTCCCACTAGTTATGGAAATTAGTCCCTACTTGATTACATTGTTTCCAGCAATTTGAGTTAAAAATTTTATTCATCAAATGAATTTTATGAGGTGATAAATACCAATTTGAAATCAATTTGTAAAACTGAAGTTGAATATTACATATTTTACATTTATATGAAGGCGAATTCCAAATTTGTGTCCAATCAGATTCCATAAGATTTATCCCCAAGACCGAATTCCATTTTGTTTGATATGGTAAAATGCCTGCGTGTGTAGACATAACAAGCATCCTGTAAATGGAAGAGAACATATTTTTTGGAGTTTTGTTTCTTTAATACTCATAATTTCAAAAGATGTAAGCGATCTATCAAAAACTCCAGAGGTCCTGAGGGTAATAATCAAGTTTCTAATTTGAAGATATTTATAGCAAGAAATCGTACCCCCCTGATTTTTGTTCTCAGAGTATAAGCTTTCATGTGCAAAGCACACTTCTTCAGACAAATGGAATAACATCTCCTCAAGGGCTACTTACAGGAAAAAAGAGGGTGGGGGTAGCTGGTAGGAGGGGCCACTCAGAGCCAAGATGCATTTGCAGAGCGGAAATTGGATCATGTGGCTGGTAAGATCAATAGATAACAAGCAAATTAGCACGTAAATGCAGGCGTTAACAAAAAGATGTGAGAATGAAGCTAGAGTCCAACAGTACCCCCAAGACAAACCAAGCTCAACCTCCCCCCTCTTTTCCTGTAAATAACCCTTGAGGAGCTCTTATTCCATTGTTCTGAAGAAATGTGCTTTGTTCATAAAAGCTTACACTTTGAATAAAACTTTGTTGGTCTTATTTTTTCTGTAGTTGCATAATGCATCATTGACAGCACAAGAACATAGTGACCCAGAAATTCTTCCTTGAACTTGTGTCATCATTTACTATTTATAATACTGCAGATGTTAGATGGAGTGCTAATCACATTGGGCTAATCTGAACTTTATGCTACCAGCAGTTAATAGCCCTACTATTAACATGAACTCAACAAATTTCAAATGGAGTCTCCCATCAGGTGGAGAGGTAGATAGCTGTTGCATTCAACATTGTTCTTCTGATGTTTTGAAGCAAAATTGACTTTGAGTAGATGTTCCGAGCTTCCCTGCCATCTCAATATATGTTCCATGAAATATATTTTAAATATATGGTTTATTTTTAATAGGTATTTAAAAATGTGTATTCTTCCCCAACAGTCCAAAGGCTTTCAGGGTGGCTCACAGCATAGTAAAACACAAAAATACATTAAGAGATCTGACTCCCTTATTCCACAATCAAACTACTCCAGCAATGCACCTATACCAAGAATATAAGTATCCAGCTGAGACGAAGACTAAAACTTCAGTTTGCTTTTACTGCATCATCTTGTACCAAAGTAATCCACTTTCTGCATTATGGTACGTTGTGCCTTAGACAGTTCTTTTTCTTTGTATCGTTTTCCAGTTCTGTAGTCCTAATCCTATTTCATTTTTATTGCATGTTTTATGGTCTCTGAGTGAATTGTTTTCTATATTTTGTAATCTATCTTGAGTCTCAGCCAGAAATGTGGGCTATAATGAAGTAAAATAATAAATAAAACAATCAAAAGAAACCAGACCAACCAATTGTTTATCAAGTAGCCCAGGTGAACAGAAACATCTGATGTCGGAAAGTAATCAGATCTGGTACTGGCCAAATGACTGCAGATAGGGATTCCATAACTGCAGGGTGCCACAACTGAGAAGGTCCTGCTGCTTGTAGTGGTCAGCTTAGTTTCATCTTCAGATGGAAGACAGAGCAGAGACTGTGATGCAACTGTTCATCAGTGCACGTCTGCATACTGGTAACAGGAAAGGGGGTGCAAATGAAATGTGCAGACTACATAGTACAATTCCAGAATCAGTTATAGATAGTGTCCTAGTTAAACCAGAATTAATACGAAGTGGAGCATTCTAGAGTCAGATTCTGAAATAAGAAAGAAATAAACAGGTTCAATCCATTTATCTTTAAACACAATGAAACAAGAGACAAAGAAATATCGAAGACTGCTGCACACAGCTTCAAGCCAACATTCACTCTTTAGCAAACTCTTTCACTGCCCCATTTCCACGTAACACAGATTTCTTACGCCCCTGTGGCTAATAACAGATTGCAGGATAATAAATCACGTAATTGCTGCGGAAGATAGGTGCATTTTAATGTGCTTCCTTGAAAAACTGCCATGAGCACTGCTGGTGACTTGCCAGAGCCAGAAGGCATCGCCGAATTGTGTCCTGACTCAAGGAACAATAAGCACAAAGGAAAATAAGCTTGGCGGGAATGAACAGGAAAAATAACATTAATGCACCAGCAAGCATTCAGAGGCCCTTTTTTGCCCAGTGATATTTAACAGCCTGACTGTGTCCTCTGCATGATTAATTAGCCCTCTCCACATTATGACCCTCATTAGGTTTCTGACAAGGTAGATGATTAAATCCTATTTTCTTTCTTTGGGTGTGTTAGCAACCTTACAAAGGGGGGTGATTCAAATTGTGGGTGTCAAATTATAGATGTGTATTTTGCTTGGCTATTAATGTATTTGGGGGCAGGCCATTGGGCGGTAGTGACATAACGGGATGGCATGGACTTTTGAGCTTTTTTGTGGCCAGCTGGAAGATGTGGAAGGGGACACACTCATAAGAGATGTGCAGTGTTGACCCCAATGTATGCTGGTGCCACCTCTCAGCTAAACTTTGACTGAAAGTTGCCAGAAAGGAAGTTCTTTATTGTTGTTTTTTTTCCCTCTCTCTCTGCACTTGATCTTGGTGCGCTGGGGAGAGTGGATGAAAGCAAAAAACAGATAAAGCTATAAACTGTGGCGAGTCAGTGTAGAGTAACTTGGTTCCAGCCAGAATAATAACTTCAAAAGGTGGGCCACATGAGTGTAACAAATTAAAGCCAATTTAACTCACACCATTTTGTAAATAAATAAAAGTACCCAGGACTAGTAATTTTGTACGATGCTGGCTGCGCAGAAAGTCCTACTTACTGCCAAATAAAACCAACAACTGGCCATGCGTGCGCATTCTCTGTTGCAGTCCCCACCTTGTGGAATGGCCTGCCTGAGGAGGTAAGGAAGGCTCCCACACTCCTGGCTTCCCGCACACTATGCAAAACTGAACTACTTATGAAGGCTTTTTTATACAAGCAATAGGGCTGCACTATAATTAAATGGTGTCAGAAGGATGATTTGATAAAGGGATAGGGACTGCAGACTCTCTAGTACTCTGTCACTGTGGGTATCCTCCTCCTCTGTAATTTCAGAATTGTTTACCATGTCATGTTTCAGTGCTTTGTTTCAGGTCGTTTCAGCTCTGCTACAGATTTCTGCTTGCTTTTCCAGATTTCTGCCACCTAAAACCTATTGCTCTGCTCATTGGATGTCGCATCCCACTGAATGTATTTGACCTACGCTGTGGAATCCTCCTTGAGCCTCCGTGAGAAAGGTGGATGTTATATATTGAGCCTGAACTGTACTTGCAAAAGGATTTCACTTAGGGCTCTACTGGTAGCAGGAGCTCCTTTGCATATTAGGCAACACACCCCTATTGTAGCCAATCCTCCAAGAGCTTACAGAGCTCTTCTTACTGGGGCTACTGTAAGCTCTTGGAGGATTGGCTACACTAGGGGATGTGGCATAATATGCAAAGGAGCTCCTGCTACCAGTAGAACCTTAGGATGCATAATAACAATGGCTTGCTAGGATCCTAGAATGGACCAGTAGGGAGACAGGGATCCTAGAGAAAACCAACTGGGAGACAATGGAGTGTAAATAGCCTATCTCTGGGAGTGTGGTGTGTTTTGGGTATCACTTTTTCCAGGCATAAATACCAGGCTTTGGGCCAGGGATTTCCAGTCGTCTTTCTCTTGCTGAATCACTAATAAACTATGAGCTGATCACTCGAACATGTCTGAACCCAGTATATTGCAGTGGACTATAAATAACATAACATAAAATAAATAAGTGTAGACAGAATTACAGCCTGAATATCTTTTCCAAGAGACCCAGCAATCTTATCACGTTTTTATCCCACCTTTCTTGCAAGTGGTATTTTGCCCTCCTGTATTTTTCCTGACAACAATCCTGTGAGATAGGTTAGGTTACAAGAGGGAGATTGGCCCTAGGTCACTCATGGCAGACTGGAAAGATGAACCCATATCTCTCCAGTCCTAGTCTGATATCAAGTGGGGGAAGTCTAGGGCTGCGTTCAGACTGGCAGTTTGGCCCAATATAGACACATTTCACAAATGGATTAAATGGGCCTGAGGCGCTACAGTAATGTGGATGCTTAACCATGGGATGCCCATGTGGGTAATCCGCAGCAAGGTGTGCTGTCTGGATGATATGCCCTGCAATACTTTAAACTGGTACAATGAGAGGTGGCACCATATCACGCCAAGCTGCCAGTCTGTCTGCAGCCTAGGTATACCCCATTAGTGTGGATAGAGCCCCCTGGAAAGGGCCCTGCCTTCCTCTTCTGCCTTTTACTGAGAGAAACCATGACTGGTTGGCAGTACTGCGTGGTTGCCTAGCAATGGCCACTGAGGGCATTTGTTTCTTAAAGTGACAGGCACACCTACTACATGAGGGGTTAACTTCCCCCAATGGTGTTTTTTTTTAGAATTCGGGGTGGGGGGGAGGTTGTTTTGCAAACCTGGTATGATTTTCACGTTTGTAGAAATATCTGTCTTGTCTGTTCATGGCTACAGTCTCTGGATTTAAGTATCCCCAGATATGGCCACATTGAGAATTAGGTATATTGATGATGGTGATAGCTAATAATAATACTTAGTATTTACATAGTGCTTTCAGTGTCCAGAGTTCTTCACATACATGCCCAAGGCTGCTGAGGGTCACCATCCCAATCCAAATTTCTTCTCTCCCTCCCTACTCATATAATCAAAACATTATATGAAAACACAGGTTCCACAGGCCCTCCAAGGAGATCAGTTCCCTGGAATATTGCCTCCTTAGGCCCCTCCCTGAAGCCCTGGTGACAACTGCAAGAGCCCTGTGAGACAGGTTAGTATTATTAACCCCATGTTGCCGTGTTAGCTGGTTTGAAGCTATAAAAATTGGCTTGCGTAATTCTGTTTAGTGAGTTCATAGCAGATGTGAGATTTGAAGCCGGAACCTCCCAAATTATAGCTCATTCTCTGAACCCCTTTTGCTATGGTGGTGGAAACTACTGTCAAGTCACAGCTGACTCATGGAGACCCCCCACAGGGTTTTCAAGGCAAGAAATGTCCGGAGGTGGTTTGCCATTGCCTGTCTCCATGTCATGCCCCTGGTATTCCTTTGAGGTCTCCTATCCAAATGCTAGCCAGGGCCAACCCTGCTTAGCTTCCAAGATCTTATGAGACCAGGCTAGCCGGGGCTATTCAGGTCAGGGCCCTTTTGTTATAGCCCCCTAAAATTAAAATGGAGAACATAACCTAATCACCAGATATGCCTTGCTATCAAACAGCCACAAGATAGGCAAAGTGTCTGGAAGAATGTTCCATCCCTTGAAATCTAGTCACAAGTTCACCTTCTATTGTTGCTGATGATAACTGAGTCTTTTATAAACAAAGCAAAGAAATTGAGAAAATCATCAGGATATCTTTGAAAACACGTTTTGCCCCTCTTCCATTCACTCTGCAGTTGCTTTCTCTGTGTGACATTTTAGCCTCAGTTACTGAGAGGGAAAATTTTGTTCTAAACTTCAGAAAAAGCTCCCCCGTTTTGTCCGTGTGAAACACTCGATAATTTTCAGTACTGTTAGCCATTAATCATTTTAAAGAGCTTTTAAATGAGCATGAAGTCCTTTGAGCCTTTCTGCATGTACAGGCATTGGATCAGGGACTGTCTTACAAATTGCTTTTGTCTGGCCTCCTAATGCAAAATCAACTCAGGGATGGGAGAAATATATCACTGCTGAGTTTTATTACGAGACAGAACTATTACAAACACATCACGGGAAATATTTTTAAGCTGTTCTATTAATAACAGCGGGCCTGATTTCTTGATTTAAACTTACCCTCTTTTCACGTTTTCTGTGATATTTTCCAGATATAAACTGTTATGATGAAGAGTCACTCAAAAGCAGGGGAAAGCTGCAATTATAAAGGTTTTTTTCCCCCTCAAAGCAAGAAGGGAGAACAGAGAGATTGTTTTACATACATCAGTGAAGGACGTACTAATAAAGATTGGTCTGGAACATTTCTTTTTTAGGACGATTGACTTATCAGCAATAGCCATTGTAGCAAATCTGGAAATTACATAATTGCCAGAAACTGTAGATATTTAACTTGGCAACAGCTCTAGGTGTCTCTGATTTATTATTGTAACTATTTCGCTTTCCAGAGATGAAGACATGTTTAATGAAAGAACAGAACAGTAGAATACATGTGATCCAAGCAGTGAACTAGTTTTAGACGGACTTTTTTTAAAATGACACTCTTGCTGTCATGAGAATCCAAATAAACTAATACGAACCTGCTCAAGATGGAAAGCCAGGGCAAGCTGGTTCCTGAGTGAAAATACTGACATCAATTACTGTACGCATTTCACCAGAAATTACACCAGAAATATGATTCCACCACAAAATTTTATTTGAATGCTGAGCAATTGAGATAGTAGCTTTGTTATGATACTGGTTTGGAACATACAATACTATTAGCAACTTATTCCTCTAAAAATAACTGGGTTACCATCTGCCTTCATACTGATTACATTTAAAGTTTAAAATCAGTCAAAGGGCAGGTGATAACTTGGATACTTTTTAAACATTGTTATCAACAGTGGCACTGTGCCCTGAGCTGGATGGCTCAGACAAGCCTGATTTTGTCAGCTCACAGAAGCTAAGTAGGGTGGGCCCCGGTTATTATTTGGATGGGAGACCACCAAGGAATACCAGGGTTGCAATGCAGAAGCAGGCAATGGCAAACCACCTCTTTTCATCTCTTGCCTTGGACACCCCATGAGAGGGTTGCCATAAGTTAGCTGCGATTTGACGGCACTTTCCACCACCACGCAACAGCACTGTATGTTCCAAACCAGTATCACAACATAATAACTCGCAATTAGATCATATAGCAATTAATACATTGTTAGCATAATATCAGCCTAGGTGACTTTTTGACCTAGTGAAGGAAGTGTCATATAACATTTTACCATTCATTTTTAACAGGAAAGTATTTCTTTAATATTTTCTTTCTCCGTTCTCATTAGAGTGAAACACCAGAGAGAAAATAGCCTTTAAAAACATAGCCATAAATATACAGCACTGTCAGTTGCATTCACAGATTAAACTTGGCACCCTTGCCTCAATAAATCAACTAAAAATTTGCATGCAGAAGTGAGTCTCACTTTGTACAAAGGGACTTTCTCCAAGGTAAGTATTCAGAAGATGGCAGCCTTAATTCTAGGACCAATCCCAAACAGGTCCGGTCAGAAGAAAGCTGGAAAAATTTGCATGCAGAAGTAAGTCTCACTTTGTACAAAGGGACTTTCTCCAAGGTAAGTATGCAGAAGATGGCAGCCTTAATTCTGGGACCAATCCCAAACAGATCCGGTCAGAAGAAAGCTGGATTTTATTCAGCGGAGTGGAGCTTATTCCCAGGCAAGTGTTCTTTGAGAATGCGGCTGTTATGTACGCGGACCGCCACTAGGGGTCCGAAGCAAAGACAGGAGCTTGGCTCCCCTGGACAATAGGAACATAGGATCCTAGTTCCCCCCAGCCCCAACCAATAGCCACTTTGGTGGGAAATTCAAACCTGTGCTGGGTGGGTGTGTATATAGTTGGCCTTGCAGGGCCGTTTTAGTTAGTCAAGTACAATAAACGTGTGCAACGCATGTCGTCGTCTGAGTCTTCCAAGCGGAAAACCCAGTACTTTTCAGTGGCGACGAGGGTGGGATCCCGCTGAGCCAGGCCTAGCTCGCATCCCAGTGTAGCATCAAGCTCCGTTCCAGCAACGCGCCCCGCATCGCTTGCTAGCAGCACCGCACTGTGCACCGTGTCAAGGAACGCCACTCCTCGCTACTGCTACGACATGGCCTCTGCTCGAGGGAACTTGGAGATCTTCGATCCAGCCTATCCAGAACTCTGGAACTCATGGACAGACCAACTGACTTGCCACTTCATCTACAACAAGGTCACCAATCCAGGCAAAAGACGAGCCCTCCTCCTTAGCTCCTGTGGAGTGAACACAGTCTGCCTCGCAAAGAGCCTCCTCGCACCTCGGGCAATTCTCGAGTGCTCGTACGAAGAAATTGTCGACGCCCTGATGAGGTACCTCATGCCATGGCCAACCACGCTCGCCAGGTGGATCAAATTCCAGGGCCGCGTCCAAAAACCAGGTGAGTCGGCCGCGGTTTTCATGGCCATCCTGTGCCAACTGGCCATGGACTGTGCATTCACAAACGTGGAGGAGAACCTCCTGACACAATTTGCGTGGGGCATCAGCGACCTAAAACTGTGGAGGAAAATGATCGGTACCGCCGACATCAAGATCAACTCAGCCCTCCAACTCGCCATCGCCCATGAGGCCTCCCACCGCGACCGGCCGCCAGCAACATCTCACCTCGTACTCCCCGACTCGGGCCCCGAGAACTCAGAGGAGGAGGACGTCTGGCTCATCCGCCCACCCTCGTGCTGAAAGCCACTGGGTCCTGCAGCATCAGGATCCACCAGAAAGGCCACAGGCCGTTCCTCATGCGCCACTTGCGGTGAGGCACACGAGCACAAGTCTTGCCGATTCCGCAACGTGCCACACCTGTGGGAAACAAGGTCATCTCACTCGTGTCTGCCGGTCCAAGGGAAGCCGGCACCAGCAGCCCCCAGCTCAGGCACGCTGCCTGGCCGCCGCCACCTACGAGATGGCAGCAGAGACGTCTGACATCTATCTGCTCACAGACAGGCCATTCCTACAGGTACTATGCCTCCCGAAGTTAGAGGATACCCCAAAGATCCAATTAATGGTTCGGATCGAAGGGTCCCCCTGCACAATGGAAGTGGACTCGGGGTCAGTGGCATCCATCATTTCCATGGACACACTATGCAGACTTTGCCCTAAGGGTGGACCCCGCTTACACCAATCCCATTTGAGTTTGGTGGACTTCCAAAGAAACCCGGTTCCTATAAGGGGGGTGGGGATGTTCCGGGTACAGTTCCAGGGGTTCGAGGGACTGTTGGACTTGATAGTGGCGGAAGGAAATCTGGTCAGTCTGCTGGGCCGGGCATGGTTTGCACCACTGGGCATCACATTGGGGGTCAGAGGGGTGCTTAAATTTGGTCTGAGGGATTTTGCGGAGATTTGCGGGAAGTTCCCAGCTGTTTTCGATGGGGCTTTAGGGTGCTACAAAGGGCCCCCGGTTTCCTTGCAGTTAGACCCCCTGGTGGCTCCCATCCGCATGCGGTTCCGCACAGCTCCACTCACCATACAGCCAAAAATTGATTTGGAGCTGGACCGTTTGGTTGTGCAAGGGGTCCTGGAGCCAGTACCACATGCTATATGGGATCGTAACCCCCCTCAAGGCCAACGGCGAAGTCCGCATCTGTGTGGACTACAAATGCACAATTAATAAGGCCCTCCACGACCACTCCTTCCCGGTCCCAGTTGTTAGTCACGTTCTGGCCTCGGTAGAGGGAGCTAAGATTTTTGGGAAGCTTGACCTGGCACAAGCATATCAACAGCTGCCGGTCGATGAGGCCACGGCGCAGACAATAGTCACTCACAGGGGGGCCTTTAAGGTAAAGAGGCTACAATTCGGCGTGAGTGTAGCCCCGGGGATTTCCCAACAACTAATGGACTCATTGTTAAAAGGGATCCCTGGAGTGACACTGCTTTTCAACGATGTCTTGATTGTCGCGGTGTCCCCCGACGACTTCACCTCCCGCCTCCGCGCCGTCCTATGTTTTGACTCGGCTGGCCTCAAGGTGAAATGGGAGAAGTGCCTCCTAGGGGTTTCGGAGGTGGACTTCCTGGGGTTCAGGGTAGATGCTACCAGCCTTCATCCTGCAAAGGATAAGGTGAAGGCCATTGTGGAGGCTCCCGCCCCCACATGCAAAGCAGAACTACAGCCGTTCTTGAGACTAATAAACTTTTACCATGCCTTTTTGCCACACAAGGCTGCGGTAGCAGAGCCCCTACACCAGCTCCTGGATAACTGAGCCCCTTGGACCTGGGGCCCAAGGGAAGCGGCAGCATTCAGGGGGGTGAAAGCACTGTTAATTTCCAATGACGTGCTGGCCCATTTTGATTAATCCCTCCTGGTTGTCCTTGCATGTGACGCCTCTCCCTACGGCATCAGCGCAGTGCTCGGCTACATCCTCCTTGATGGCTGCGAGGTTCCCTTGGCCTACTACTCATGGACATTAATGGCCACGGAGTGTAACTATGCGCAAATCGACAGGGAAGGGCTGGCAATCATAGCAGGGGTTTAAAAATTCCACAATTTTGTTTACGGGTGCCCTTTCACTATTGTTACGGACCATAAGCCCTTCCTAGGCCTATTAGCAGCAGACAAGCAGACGCCCCAAGTCCTGTCGCCCTGCGTCCTCAGATGGTCCAACCCGCCAAGCACCCCTACGCAGCCATGGGAGTCAACCCGCAAACCATGGTCCCGCCTGCATATTGATCTTGCCGGACCATTTCTGGGACTATTATTCTTAGTGACGGTTGACTCCTACTCCAAGTGGTTAGAGATCAGCCCCATGTCCACCACGTCGACAAAGGCAGTGATCCGATCACTCAGCTGGATTTTCGCCACACACGGCCTGCCAGACACTATAGTCTCAAACAACGGGGCAGCCTTCACATCAGCAGAGTTCCAAGAGTTCCTCCAGAGGAATCTGATTTGGCACATCCGGTCAGCGCCATTCCACCCTGCGACCAATAGCCAGGCAGAGAGAATGGTGCAGACAGCGAAGGAAGCCCTAAGCCGGATTTCAGATGGGGACTGGGAGTTCTGCTTAGCATGTTTCCTCTTGACTCAGAGGACAACCCCCAACCCCATCACCGGACACAGCCCCGTGGAACTACTGATGGGCCAACGCCCGGCCACTCTGTTGGATCGATTACACCCCGATCGGGCACCAGACTCAAGTAGGCTGGTCGAACAGTGGGAAGCTCCAAGAGGGTTCTTTCCAGGGGACCCCGTATTCCTCCAGAACTATGGGACTGGGCCTCCCTGGATCACGGGCCAAGTCACGAAAGTTAAGGGCCCAGTCTCCTACGAGGTGTCAACAGACGACGGTCAACTTCTGCAGAAACACATCGGCCAACTATGGAGGCGACAGCTCCCAGAGGCCGGAGATCCCCCCAGTGGACGACAGGAGTGGAGACAG
This sequence comes from Gekko japonicus, assembly GCF_001447785.1. NCBI lineage: Eukaryota > Metazoa > Chordata > Lepidosauria > Squamata > Gekkonidae > Gekko > Gekko japonicus. The sequence continues at coordinate 321,664 of NW_015166455.1, read as the reverse complement.
CCATTCAGGACCCCGGCGTTCCAACCAACACCCCAATCACTGAGGAGGCCACGCCGAGCGGAACACTTCCAGGAGGAACCGAGCCAACAGCACAGCAGCCGACGCCACAACCACAGGGCACAGCAAGTCAACCGGAACCAGTGGTTAGTGAACCAGTGCCGGCCCCCGAGTGTTCCCTTTGTGAGCGCCACCCCCCCCCACCTACTTGCAGGACTACGTCACATAGGTAGGGTCTGAACTATGGGGGGAGGAGTGTTATGTACGTGGACCGCCACTAGGGTTCTGTGGCAAAGACAGGAGCTTGGCTCCCCTGGACAATAGGAACATAGGATCCTAGTTCCCCCCAGCCCCAACCAATAGCCACTTTGGTGGGAAATTCAAACCCTCCAATGGACTAGGGCTGTGCTGGGTGGGTGTGTGTATAGTTGGCCTTGCAGGGCCATTTTAGTTAGTCGTGTGTTAAGTACAATAAACATGTGCAACGCATGTCATCGTCCGAGGCTTCCAAGTGGCGAACCCAGTACTTTTCAGCGGCCTCTGTCAATGAAACTGATTAGGGCCAGGACAAGGAAGGAATAAATGTCTTTGAACTCAGTGGAGCTTACTTCTGAGTAAATAGTCAGGGTTGAATTGTAAAATTTGTAGTCCCTGTGTTAACATACAACAGTAAAGCAAAATCGAGGATATTATTAATGGTAGAGAAGGGAGGACCAGGCTTCCTCTCTGAGACATTTCTTGGCCGATTCTGTGAATCCTTTGTGAGGCAAAGCTCAGAGTGGTAAAAGAAAGAAACGGGGGTTTAAAAGGTTACAATTCAGAACAATTTAGATGACTTAAATTATAAAAATGACAGCATCTTCAGACTGGAGAGATTGTATAGACATTTCTTTGACACAGGGCACATGAAACCCACGGAATTACATAAAGATGCCTGGAATATTATATGAGCTGAGCTGTTAGCTTTGACATATTTAAAGTGCCAGGTTGTCAAAGCCTAAATTGAATAAAATGTCTTTGTGATTCATTTTCATCAAAGAGATTTACTTTGGCAAATTGTTCGAAAGAAAGGTTGCCCTGTCTGATAAAGTTCACTCTCTGTCTCTAGCCTGGATATAGTTTCTTGAAAATACAGGTATTATCTCTTCTTTAATACCTCCTTATATTTCCCATGCTTATCAGTTTAGAAGGTCAATTGGGCTTAGTAGCTGCTGCCTCTCATGTCAAAACTGCCACAGAAATGCTGAAATGGAAGATACATACCGGCTCGGAAAAATGGGATCAGAGTTCCAAAGATCGAGATCCATTGACAGAAGCCATCATAATCAAGCCAGGTGTAATCAGATGGGTTAGGAATCCTCCGGAATCTTGATATCGACCCTACCAGAACTCTAGCAATCTTTTAAATTAATGAAGTAAAGGAGCGGGACAAAACCAGGAGACTGAAACGCTATATAAGGGACAAAATGAGTTCCATGAAGGATAGCAGTAGTTGCTGGTGCTCTCCAAAAGTGATGATGCTCAAAGATCCACCCAAGCTATGTCCCAGTACTTCACCCACTACAGCCCTTCTTACCTATCTTTTCCTACTGGACCCATCCTACACATAACACACTTTATCTGAGAAAGAGGGAAAGTAAAGGCCAGAAAGTAATTTTGTGGCAGAAGATTCTTAGATGGAGTGGTTTGCTGTTAATACCCTTAAACAAAATGGAAACAAAAGTTGAGATAAAGAGATTTTGCTAAGGCTAGACAATCATTCTGTAGCTGTCCTAATGGAGACCCTCAAAGGAGAAGGTGGGGAGACTTTGGCTGAAGAAACCATCTCCAACCTGCAACTATCAGTTGATGGGAAATATCCCCTTGATGCATATTCTTATTCATTCCATTTATACCCTGCCTTTCTCCCCAGTGAGGCCCCCCAAGTGGCTTGCAATATTCTCCCCTATTCTATGTTATCTTCACAACACTGTGAGGTGCATTAGGCTTAGTATGTGAGTTACCTACTGTCACCCAGCAAACTTCTATGGCTGAGTAGGGATTCGAACCTGGGGTCCCCAGATGCTAGTCCATCACTGTAACCTGTTGATTCAGTCTCCTTAGCAGGAGGACTTTACAGGTTCTTATCACATTGCTGGATACACAGCTGTCAGTCGGAAGATGAAGGGAATGCTGACTCTCAAAAGCTTACAGCAAATAGTATGGACTACATGAGCGTGAACAGATGAGACATGAGTCTATACAGCATAATTGTAAACCAGTCTCCAGTAAAGGACATACTAGGTAGGGGAGAGATGAACCATAAACCACTAGGCATTGTAAATACCCTTGGAACAAAAGGTTGCAAATATGAAAGCCATGGATCTGCATACCTGAGGGACGGCCTGTCCCTACATGCTCCCCAGAGAGCACTGCGATCAGGGGCCCAGAACCGACTGGCCTTCCCAAGTCTCAAGGAGGCCAGGTTGGCAACAAGCAGGGCCAGGGATTTCTCATTGGCAGCTCCACTGGGGTGGAATGAGCTCCCGGAGGAGATCAGGGCCCTGTGGGACCTCATGCAGTTTCACAGGGCCTGTAAAATGGAGCTCTTCTGCCAGGCTTTCGGAGCCGCCTCCACCGTTAACCACCACCATTAACCACCACCGTTAACAACTAACAACTGATAGTTGAAGGTGAGAGAGCCCTTTGTTTCCCCAGAGCTCTTAATAACACCTCAAGTCATCCGCCGGAAGGACAATTAAAAGAAGATTGGGGAACCAACTATGAGAAGAGTAGACTGAGTAATGACAGCCATTGCGAATTAATGCTACCAGCACTTTATTGAGTTGTATAGTTTAATGATTTTAGAATTGTTTAAATCGAATTTGATTCATGTTTTATTGTAAATTATGTACTGATTTTACGTAATCTGCCCTGAGCCGGTCTTGGCTGGGAGGGCAGGGGGGAAATCCAATAAATAAATAAACAAACTTGACTTCCGGTTATGGCTGCGCGCCTGGCGAATGACTCTCGGGTCAACTCCCGGAGTCGGATCGCCCACATGCTGTCTGGAGGGATCCCGCCGGTGCGGAGATCCTAAGGAGCCCTTGTTAAAGGAGCTCCGAACCAGGGGGCGCATTTGGGAGTCTGAACTAGCAGGCAGGTTCCTAGGAATTCCTTTCTTTGAGCGGCTTTGTGATTGCAAATCTGGGGATTTAGATACCATCTGGCATTTCTTTATTGTTTGCAGCAAATACAATTTGATCTGTGACAAATGGATCACAATCTATATCCAAAAATGTAGTTCTGTTGCAAAGCAAGAGGTTGTAGCTAAGTCACTAGCAGATACCTATCCAAATGTGGTTCTTGCAGTTGCAAAATTTTGTCTATGGCATTTAATGGCATTAACTTTTTAATGCAATTTTTTGTATTCTTGAGTCTCTTACATTGCCTGTATATTAATATATTTTCCCTGTTCACTTATGACCTTTTGGTCTACTAGTATTAATAAAACAAAAAGAAAGATTGGGAGGGAGATGGGATTTCCCCCTCCCACAAGTCTTGCAAGTCCCTCACTTATATATTAGGAAAGTTGGCCAAATTGGAGGATATTTAATACTTAAATCCAATGATTGGAGCCATGAGTGGACAAGACAGATCTTTCTACAAACCTGATAAATGCCCATGGTTTGCAGAAAAATCTAAAATGGGAAAAAAACAAACATTGAGGGTTAAACACACATACAAAATAATAAAATAAGTGCCTGTTGCTGTAAGAAATAGTTGCTTGGAACGAAGCAGAAAAAATAAAAGATGAGATGGACTTGGCCTATCGGGCTTATTCCAACTATACAAGGAAAAATAAGTTGCCTGCAGAAGTGGTGGTGAAATTTACAAAGCAGCGTCTCAGGGACCAAATTTTGAAGAATACGTCAGCGTCACCCCTGAAGATTGGTGATCAGCAAATTAGAGTTTTGAAAGATGTTCCATTTGAGATCAGAATGAAAAGAAAGGAGTATAAAGGATTGACTATCTTCTTACAGAAACGGCAAATTGGATATAAATGGCTGGTACCCGAAGGACTGACGTTCAAGTTTAAGGATAAAAGGGAAAAAATTAACTCTATCTTCAAGGCTCAAGAATTTCTGAAAAGGCATGCCAGTAAAGAAGAAGAAACAGCTCTGGCCGAATGGATGTCAACATTAAGCGTGGATGACAGCAGCTCAGAGGGAGAAGTGAAGGATGAGGATTCAGAAGAAGCGGCAGGAAAATATAACCTGAGAGAAAGAGGAAAAGAACCCAAAGTGTAAAAATTTTCGATTTTTTTCTTAATTATTGGATTGTACCTTGGAAGAAGACCTCCTCAGAAGGACATTATTAATACACTAAATACCTTGTTTTACCCTAACTAGAAGAACAGAACGACGTCTGACAAAAGAGACTATGGACTGTGTGCTCTGAATACTAACAGATTAACTAAACTAATACCATTAACACCACTCACTCTATTTCTTTATCCCTGTGTATACCCACCCTTTTTTCTTGAACTTAAAAGAAATATCTCTCCTTTTTAGGAGAGGGAATAAATCTTTATCCAAATAAATAAATAAATAAACAAACTTAATTCATATTAGTCGATCTAAATCTAAATGTGAACTCGTTAATTGCCACCCTACCACCTTTCTGTCCTCGTTTTAGATCAGTTTCCTAGAAAGCAGGCAGATGTAGCTTCATAGCTACCTATCCAAGGATCAAGGAAAGCTGAAGGTACAGCACCCTCACAGGCTTTTGGGCCTCTCAAACCTCAAGCTCCTGGGAACTCAGATGAGGGCAGGGTGAAGAAGACAGGCCTTTGGAACCCTCAAGACAGCCACAAAACAGGCAGACTAGAGCTGCCACCTCTGGGCTGGGAAATGCCTGGAGATTTGAGGGGGGTGGAGCCTGGGAAGGGTGGAGTTTGGGGAGGAGTGGGGCCTCATTGTTGTATAATGCCTTCGGACAGTGCTGGCTCTTTGGCTTTGAAACGGAGATGAGCACCGCAACCCTAGAGTCAGATTCGACTGGCTTTCGAGCAAGGGAACCTTTACCTTTACCTTGCACCCTCCAAAGCAGTCACTTTCTCCAGGGGAACTATTCTTTGTCACTCGGAGATCAGTTGTAATTCCTGGAGATCTCCAGGGATGCCAGCCTCCAGATGAGACCTGGAGATCCCCTGGAATTACAGCTCATCTCCAAATGACAGAGATCAGTTCCCTTGGAGAAAACGATGCTTTGGAGGATGGATTCTATGGCACTGTACCCCACTGAGGTCCCTGTCCTCCCCAGGCTCCATCCCCAAATCTCCAGGAGTTTCCCAACCTGGATCTGGCAACTCTACCCCCCATCCCCCACTGGTAGCAAGGGGGGGACCTGGCAACCCTCTCTTCAAGCCCCACCTGATGGCAGACAACTCTAAGTTAGACGTAGGGTTGTCAGCCTCTGAGCAGCCAGCAGGGGAAGGGGTTGCACTTACTGGTAACAGGGAACATCCAACATTTCCTCAATGTGCCTACATGACTCGGAAGTGACATAGGCACAGTGGGAATGTTGAGGGGTAATGCTCTGGCTTGGGGGCAAAACTCTATGGTAGCATTAGCTTCTACCATAGAGTTTTTGCCCAGAAACCAGAGCATCACCCCCAACATTGCCAACAACAATGTTCCAACAACACAGGAGCCATCAGTCAAACAACTACATTAACATAGATATTTATCTTAATCTTGTTCTCAGTCTTAGCATTTAATCTATATTAAGTACAAAATATATCTTTTTTCTGTCTTGGAGCTTCCTATAGTACCTCACTTAAACTGCCAGTTCCTATTGGCAATACAAGACATTCATGACAACTTATTTGACTTCTCCTACTATAATACCTACTTTCCTTCACCCTTCAGTAGTCCATTAGTTCATTTTTCCAATATAATCACAGGGTTTAATATCATATTTATTTTCATTTTTTTATCTTTAGTTTTCCATAGCTCTTCATCTTCTATCTATTGATTAAACCTTTCCTCTAAGACTTCAATACAATTTTAACTACCGGGTTTACTTTCTTATTTTCAAACACTTATTGCTATTGTTTATGCACCTTGTTTGTTTCCCATATTTGACTGATCTCCTGTAAAATAAACCTTTCCTTTGTTGTTCACTCTTCTGGGTTGTCATGCATCTTATTCAGCCAAACAAGGGAGGTCAGAAGCCTTGGGAGGGTGCTCTGGGCCTTCTCAAGGGATCCTAAAACCAGAGTGGTGGCAGCATCAGCTGACACCTTACCTGAGCCATGACATGGTGGCTGCAGCGGTGGGATGGACTAATTTTGGATCGTAGTGAGGCAGAGTGCAATTTGGCCTTGGCAGAGACAAAAAAAAGTTTTTTGCTTTTGGCTTAAGGAAGCCACATTTTCTAAGGTGCTTGCAAGACCAAGTCAGGGTCTGGTAAGGTGTGGTGAAAGGGATTTTGTTTATGTTTTAGCTTTCAGGTCAACTGGATAGTGAGGCTAGAGATAGGTAGTACATGTTCATCCAATCTAGGAAGGAAAAACCAGAGGATACACCTGTTGCTAGACACAAGACCTGAACGGGGGCTGCTGGCCTCATGTCTTTGGAGGCAAAAGAGGAAGTAATGGCATCACCGAGTGAAGAGACTTTGCGCCTTCAACTTAAGCAGGCAGATCTTGAGCTAGAGAAGGCCCAGATGGAACTAGAGCGAGAGAGAGTGAGGCTGGCACATGAGCTTGAGATGGCTAAGCTCAAAAAGGGTCAACTGCTTCCAGATGCCACAGTGAAAGAAGACCTCATTTGGAGTACTGTGTACAGTTCTGGTCACCACACCTCAAAAAGGATATCATAGCATTGGGAAGAGGGCAGAAGAGGGCAACTAGAATGATAGAGAGATTGGAGAACTTTCCCTATGAATAAAGGTTAAAATGCTTGGGGCTCTTTAGCTTGGAGAAATGACGGCTGAGGGGTGACATGATCGAGGTTTATAAGATTATGCATGAGATAGAGCAGGTAGAGAAAGAAGTACTTTTCTCCCTTTCTCACAATACAAGAACTCGTGGGCACTCAATGAAATTGCTGAGCAGTCAGGTTAGAACAGATAAGAGGAAGTACTTCTTCACCCGAAGAGTGATTAACACATAGAATTCACTGCCACAGGAGGTGGCGGCGGCTACAAGCATGGACGGCTTCAAGAGGGAATTAGATAAGCATATGGAGCAGAAGTCCATCAGTGGCTATTAGCCACAAGGTATAGATAGGAACTCTCAGTCTGGGACAAGTGATGCACTGTATTCTTGGTGCCTGAGGGGGCAACAGTGGGAGGGCTTCTAGTGTCCTGGCCCCACTGCTGTACCTCCTGATGGTACCTGGTATTTTTTGGCCACTGTGTGACAGAGTGTTGGACTAGATGGGTCATTGGCCTGATCCAACAATGGCTTCTCTTATGTTCTTATGTTCTTATGACCATCAGAAATACCCCTGGTTCTAGGAAGGGGAGGACACTGAGGCCTTCCTGCAAAATTTTGAACAAGTCTGTATCGACTACAAGGTTCCCTCAGAGCTGTACATGGAAAAGCTGAGACCGCAGTTGAGTGGTGTCCTGGCTTCAGTGTCTGGGCAAATGGAAGGCGAAGAGAAAACAGACTACAAGTTGTTCAAGCAGAGAGTGTGAGAAAGAGTGGGATTCACCAAGGAAAAGGCTAGGAAGCGCTTCAGAGAGATCAGGCTTGAAGGG
>NW_015166455.1:297861-313881 GCF_001447785.1 Gekko japonicus | reverse complement strand
AAAGAGTCCTACCCACAGTTAGTACACCTCCTGGGAAAAGCCTACGACTTGTGAGTGGAGGTCGCTGATGCCAAGACCCTGGCTGATGTCAAGGCCGCTAATCCCATCATAACATTGTTCTAAAGGGCAAGCTCATCCATGTGCCCTGAAGTAGCTTTTTGCCCAATAACTAGACATGCTCAGCCCCATGCAGTGTGTGTGTTTTCCTGGATCCAAAGTACACACCCAGGATGCTGGATGTCTTGCTCATCTCCCCAAACCTTGCTTCTTCTGGATTGGTAACTATAATTTCCCCCCAAACCCTCCTCTATTCCTGCTCCCATCTATATTTCTGTTAGTTTGTGTGTTTGCTTTCCAGTGTGCATTTATTTCTGTATGCGTGAACTACTTTATTATCATTTCCTCTTTCAATAAAACAATCTTTCTTGGTTAAGCAGCAGCCTGGTTTATTTAGGAGTGTGCCCGGGGGGGGGGGGGAACCCATAAAAGTTGATGGAGAAATCTCACTGTTACCCCCTCTCGCTAAGCAAAAGGTCTCTTTTAAGAGCTAAACTCCCCCAAATGATTAGGAGACCACCCCTTTGGGTAACAGTGTCTGACTCTGTTTCAAAACTACTGCAGGATCAGACCATTTCTTCTTGTCATCAAGCTTGTGACCCAGAGCTGAGCTCTGGCAAGGCCTTAACTCCATGATGTCGATCATAGTGATTCATATGCCACTTTTACCTTCTCATCTGTGGCATGGACTTTCTTCCAGTCAGGCCATTGAGGATACAAAGTTGTCTCCAAGGCTGGAAGTGACATTCGTAGTTGTTGGCCTATTTTCAACTTTGCTGGACTATCTCCAGTCAAGTTCAGGAGTATCCAAACAGTCCAAGGGATTTTGAAGGAAAAATCCATCTTTGCTCAACCATGTGGTCTAATTCACAAAACAGTTCTTTGTCCCTCACGAGACGGCATTTCTAGGTGCCATAAAACAAGCAGAGAGAACAGGATCAGAGAGCAAGAGCAAGAGAGAGCTCATTCCCATAGGGATTGAACAATTATAGCCCAATTCCAGTCATGATTAGCCGTGGCCATTCGGCCAATCACGAGTGGACATAGGTGTGTCCAATTGTTGGTTGCCATAGCTGCAACACAGGAATGGCTAGAAGTTTGGAGACTCCTCCTGCAGTCAGGTGACCCAGCTTCCAGCTTCTCCATGATGTACGTGTCATGGCCCATGTAGCCTTAAAGCAGGCGCCTTGAAGTCTAGCTCTTCCACTTAGAGGTGTGAAAGAATGTGTGGTTATATGGCATGGGTATTGAGGTTGTTCAGGCCATCTGGTCTGCCTTGGACCATTTGGCCTGCACAGGAAACAGAGACATAGAATGTCATCACAGGAGAAGGCATGAGACTTGTAGAAATCAATATTTCTGTACAGGGAGCAATGGGGCTGATATAGTCCTAGCTGTGCTGATAGCATAAAGTACAGCATTTTCCTTAAGCCTCATTTTTATTGGAGCAATCTGCAAAGTTCCCAGCTCATGTAGAGGTCCTATAGAGAGTTCATCTAGATGGCATATTAAATCCATTGCAACAGCAGTGTTCCAGCTCAGTAGATTGTTAGACTGAGCTCAAAGTACATAGATTCTGAAACTGTAGATTCTGAAACATATTATTCACTCAAGATTTCTCTTGCTTGTTTGAAGGGGTGTGGGTTTTAAGTATGTGATTTTTTCTTGGTTTGTTTTTATTCTCTATTAATTTTGTAAATTCGTGGAAGTATACTTTATTTCAGTTTTAATCTTTGATTTATGAGAGCTTTGTGCTAAGAGTTTCTGTGGGATGTAAATATTTTAGTACTGAATAAATTAAAAATCAATGAGAGCTAGAGAGACCAGAGGTTTTTCTCATCTCCCTGCTTTTCAGACCAAAATTGTCACCCACTGTAGCTCACATCATTTTAATACACATTGCTGGTGGGAGATACTGTACAGAATGAAACTGAGAAAGAAGTTCTGCCCTCAAATTTACAAGCTAGGTAAATAAGTATTCCCAGGAAAGGGGAGTGGAGAAAAAAGGCAGAAGGCCAGGGGAGAAATCAGTTTGACAAGGCCAGAATGAAAGAGGTGATTTATTAATAGACCCTCCTCTTGCCAAAGGTCTTTCTGGGGTGGATGTAAGTACCTTACACTGTAGCCCTTAGTCCTCTGGCGGGTGGCAGAGTTTCCTTCTTCTAGCTGTGGAATCACATGGCATCTGTTACTGAAAGTGGCATTCTGTCTTGACATGGAGTGGGTAAGCAAGCTCTCTGTAGGAGCCTGTACTCTGGCTGACAACTGTCTGCAGGGTAGATGGTTTTTCTGTTCTTGTGGCAACCTTCCTAGCTAGGAGAAGTATGACCTCCAAGTGCAGAGGTCAAAATGTCATTCTCCTTGTTAACATAGTCACTGGCTTCTCTCTCTCCAGCTTTTGGGGTACGAAGCCCATCAGGGCCTGGAGAAAATGATGCTGCTCCAGCTAAAGGAAAGCAGCAGCCCATTTACAATTTGAATTTGTACGAGTTGATAATTTAGCTGGAGTTAGCAGAAAACAGGGGTGGCCGCCTTGTGTAGAATGTGCCACTACAGCTACTTCCTGGGAATCTGACAGAGGATTAGCAGACATGCTGCCTGTCTGAGGAGTGTGTTTGCCCCTAGTAGATTTTGCATGCATGAAACAGATAGCCAAAGGCACAAATCTCCAGTATTCTGTCATTCAAAGGATGTTGACCCAGTAATACAGATGTTTGAATTTATCATTGCTTGTGCACTTTAGAGTATATAGAGGAATGATGAGACCAGCACAGCTCTAAGATTCATTCCACATCCCTAGATGGATTAATGGAATCATCCACTGACATTCGAGCATATGAAGCTGCATTGTACAGAGTCAGACTGTAGGTCCATTTATGTCTTTTCTGGCACTGGCTCACCAGAGTGTCAGGGAGAAAAATATCATTCCAAGCACCCAAGCTCCTTTCTCTGGAGATGCCAGAGACTGAACATGGAAACTGTTGCATATGAGGCAGAGACTGGGTCAGTAGACTACTGAACTAGAACTCCTCTCCATTCAAAAGGCATTCCAGGGTCATGAAATACCCAGAGTGCTTTGCAAAGTTTTTTTGCTTGTTTAGGCACTTCCTCAATCTCTGTGAAGACAATCTACACAAGTTATTATGGGGTCCTCATGCAGCAGGCAAATATTAAAAAGCACTGTCAGGGAAAGACTAAGGAGATACTTTTTGAGCGCAATGTATCAGCTGCTTGTGTCAAAAGGGATGTCTTGGGCACAGTGGGGATGGTTGGTCAGACGCAGATTAAGTGCATGGCAGGCAACTTAACACAAGTGATCAAGCATCATGAAACTTCAGCATTAGATCAGGAGGCAGAACCAGCTTGAATGCTTACTTTCCAGCTCAGTTGCTAAGTGACCCTGTTGCCTGGCAACGTGTATGTGTGAAGTTCTCCCCTCGTCCTCCACTGTCTGCTTCACATCTTCCTTCCTTCACTCCCCTGTATTGCAGACAGGATGATTTTGGTACCAAGCACACCTCCTCCTCCACTAGTGTCCGAGATGCTGGAAGAGGCTGAAACTCCACGCAAGAGGGAGATGTCCTTGATGAAATCTAAAGAGCTAGAAGATCGGATAGTAGCCCAGCGCCTCCGTGTAGCATCTGTGGCACATCAACAGGAGCCCAGAAACCGGTGAGAGCTACTATGACCCATTGAACCCAACACAAAAAAGTCCTGCCCTCCTTCGTTCCCTCTATAAACACTGTCTGAGGAATGGTTATTTTCGAAGCCTTTCTTTGTACAGTGACCCAAATAACAGATCTTCCACCTGGGTTGTATCTCCCTCACCCAAGCAACTCTGCCAGATGGCTCCTGCTGGATGCTTCGCATACATTTCCCTGTATCCTTTTCCTTACTTGAACAACTAGCACATCCAAACCATGGAATTATACTGAGGGAAGGACATGGAGAATGGGTTAAGCCGCCCCTCACCCCACGCTCTGATCCTGATCCAGATCAGAGGTGTCTTGTAGTTGCTGTTCATAAAAGTTTCCAAGTCCAATCGAGGGGTTGTATCTGGACTAAATTTTCCATCCCTGCTCTCTCCCCACTCCTTGCCACAGCAGCCCACTGATTCCCACCCTTAGGAATGACATTCGAGGGGTCTGCAGTGGGAAGGGAGAATGGGTGGAAATAGTCAGTTTAGTCTGGATTCAACCCAAATTTAACCTGGATTCAACCTGGATTCAACCTGGATTCAACCCATCTTGCCTAGTTTGATCCTAATTTTCAAAGTAATCCCAGAGCTTAGTTGCTGTAGATTTTCCGGGATGTGTGGCCGTGGTCTTGGCATTGTAGAACCTGACGTTTCTCCAGTAACTGTGACTGGCATCCTCAGAGGTATAAACACAGAAAGATGGAATACTCTCTGTGTCAAGGTGATCTCAGAGACTTGATTTTAAAATGACTTATCCCTCTTCATTCAACTAGGATTAAACTACTTCAGGTTATAAACTGGTTTATGGCTACATATTAGAACTGCCAATCCTGTTACAAGTTCCTGAAATCATTCTGGGTACCTGTTGGCAGGGTGGGAAGGTGGCACGGTATCACCCAATCTCATCAGGTCTCACAAGCTGAACAGGGTCAGTGTACCAGGTAGAGAAACAACCAAGGACAACTTTGCAGAGGAGGGCAATGGCCAACCAACCCTTCTTTGCAGTTGCCTGGGAAGCCCCTTGCTGGGGTCGCCATAAGTAAGTTGCAACTTGACAGCACATATATACATACCTGCTGCAGTGACGAGAACAAGTTCTACCATTAAGCAGAATGGCCAGCCTTTGGATACCAGCAGAGAACTGCAGATCATTAGTTACTGAGCATATTTTTTAAAAGAACATTATCACCAGGGAGAGCCCATTTGGAATCTCTTCCACAAAGCACCAGTAGGCCTTGGGCTGGCTCTTCTGATAAGGTAGACAAAGGCAAGTGCAGTCCTGCCATCCTTAGTTTATGCAAAATATTCAGCCAGAGAAAGCAAATAAATTAATCCTAAACAGATTTACACCCTCCTATGCCTGCTGACTTCAATAGATTTAGAGCAGTGCAACTCTGTTTAGGACTGCACTGTTTGTAATCTCAGTGAAAACTGGCAGGTTCTCAGTGCCCTGGGGCAAGTACTGCTTAGGAAGCACGCAAGAATTTTAAAAAAAACACTTCAAATAAATATTTTTGCAAATGGTAATTTTAATAAGAGGTGACATATATCACTGTCTTGAGGTAGGTTTGCCAAAAAATCAACTATGAGAAACTTGATAATGTATCTAAGGCTGTCAATAGAATGTCCCTATTTCTGTATGGGATTGAGGATGTAAGTGGAACAGTCTCCTCCACAATGACCACCCACCTTCTTCCAAAGGTGTTTGACTTGTTTCTGTGATTGGTAACCTTAATAAGCATACCTGCCCATCCATTCGAAACCATGACCACACATTCTCTCATACTCCACTTCTTGTTTGAGGAGCAAAAAAAAAAAGTAAGGTAAAGAACTGTGCAGATATAGTCTCATTGGTGATCACCACAGGAAAGAATTCATAATAATGATATTTTTTTCACACGTGTGTGCCAAAAACCAAAATATTTGGAAATAACAGCAATACTGTTTTCCAGTGTGCTTCACTGGGGGGGTATCAAAAAGTCCAGTGATGGTTTATGGTCTTTGACCAGTTCCATAGACACCATTTCAGTGACTGAGTATTCCACCCTTCATCCAAAGAGCTCAGGTTCTCCCTTTCCTACTTCATCCTTACAACTCATTGAAAGTGAACCATTAGCTGACAGATCACTCACTGAACTCCACAGCAGTGCCTGTAGAAGCCACTGGCACAGGTGATATACGTTGATACATAGGTTTGCCAGCTTCCAGGTGAGGCCTGGAGATCTCCCGCTTTTACAACTGATCTTCAGCTGACAGAGACCAGCTCCCCCGGAGAAAATGGCTGCCTTGGAGGGTGGACTCTATGGCATTGTAACCCGCTGAGGCCCCTCCCCTCCCCAAACCCCACCCCCTCCTGGATCCACCCCCCCCAAAGCCTCCAGGTATTTTCAAACCCAGACCTGGCGACCCTATTCATACAGCTCCAAATGAATACTTTGATAAAGTACCAAGTCAGATCCCATCCCAACCTACATTACAGGGTGAATGCCTGTATTTGAGGATAGGTTCGCCAACTAGTGCAGGATCTCAAGACCAGGTAATATTGCTGAAAATGTTTAAAAAACAGAAGAGATAAGTGGGGACCCGCAAGAAACTTGCAGGGAGGGGGCATCTCAGATCTGCAGCCAGGATTTTTTTTATTTGGGGGGGGGGCTTTAAATAAGTTGGGGGCACCCCACAAACACACCCCGCACATACCCCCAAGCAACCCACCTCTCCTGGGGGAAAAGCCAGCAGTCTGCGATCCAGACATACATGCCACTGGGCCCTCTCCAGCCCCAACAGTGGGAGCCACTACCTTCTCCTCCCCCCTTGTGCCAACACAGCCAGCCCATCAGCCCCTGGGCAGTGCTCGCCCATGCCCCAGCAGCCCTGCCCCCCCGGCCACGGGAGCCGGGCTCCCCACTCACTCCATCTGTCACCATCTTCCCACTGGCACAGCAAGCCTGGATGCTGAGCGCAGAGGGGAGGGAGAGTCCAGCTGACAAGAGACAGCAGCTGCAGGTGGCAAGAGGGAACCATCATGGCTGGCGATGAGCGCCATAAATAAAATAAAAAATTGGAAGTCGGGGGGGCTGAGCTGGATGGGAAGGGAAGTCGGGGAGGCTTGGTGGTAAGTTGTGGGGCTGGGCCCTGAGAGGCCCCACTATAGCTATGGGCCTGGCGGGGCATCCCCCTGCCTTTGCTTCCTTACCTCTCCCCTTCTCTGTCAATATTCCCCCCCTTTCTTTCTGCCTTCACTCCTTCTATGTCAGTCTTCCCCCTTTCTCCCCCATCCCCTCCTTTGGCAATCCTCTCTCGCCCTATTTCTCCCCTTTAAGTTTTAAGATTTCCCCTGCAAACCTGGGAGGAGGATCCTCCAAATCTAGAGAAAGATCTCTTTCAGTGTGGGCTAGGTCCGTGGATTTAGATATCCGCAGATTGGCCCACACTTGAGAAATAGATATATGGATGACACATGCGGAAGGATTTTTGTTATCTCTTCCCCAGAGAGACCCTGGAAGAAGAGGCTGGGGCCAGATCTGATGAGGAGCTGAGACGGGCCCACAAGCAGGTAGAAGAGAAGAGGAAGGTAAGAGTTAAACTGTCAGGAGAAAAGGCTACCCAGCAGACAGTGGGCCCCCTAGGACTGTCTACAGAGTTCTACTACAAGACGTTCTAGGTCTAGAATAAGAGCCCATGTACGTAGTAGTACTCTACTCAAGGCTTTCCCATGTTCTCAGCAGTGAAGTGATTTCTACAGTCTGTTAAACTGGATCCAGGCCTTAAGGAGTGTTGGGCAAAATCTACTCCTTGTGCCCCTCCCATATGCGAAGCTTGCCAACTCTTTTGTGTACATGCTAAAGAAACTGATCAACACTTCCGTGCTCACCCCAGGACTACCTACTAAACTAAACGTGTGAAAGAGTCATGAACTTTGTTCCTTCTGACATGAAGAAGAAGAAGAAGATATTGGATTTATACCCCGCCCTTCACTACTCAAAGGTGTCTCAGAGCGGCTTACAAACTCCTTTCCCTTCCCCTCCCCACAACAGACACCCAGTGAGGTAGGTGGGGCTGAGAGAGCTCTTGACAGAAACTGCTCTTTTTCAAGAACAGCTCTTATCAGAACTACGGCTTGCCCAAGGTCATCCAGTCAGGTGCAAGTGGAGAAGTGGGGAATCAAACCCGGTTCTCCCAGATTAGAGTCTGCGCACTTAACCACTACACCAGGAGAAGATAAACCCAAAGATCCTTGAAACATCACAGGAACAATATTCCCTTACTGGTAGAAGAAACCAGGCCAATAATCTCTGCTCAGTGCCAGATACTCTCTTGTACACAGGCCCTTGGCAGATGCCCTCTTGTACACGGGTCCAGCATGCTGCCTAACATCAGCCCCAGCCTGTACACAAAGGTCATAGGAATACAACAAAGAGTAAATCTAAGTGTTGAAGTCAGTAGTAGCCATCTTACATTTACCTACTACTTCGTCCCCCTTTGGGCGATTCTGCATTGGCTTTTCCCTCCGTTGTTTTACCAAACCCACATTGGAACAGAAATTCCCCTCTTCATTGCATGTTGCTTTCACTTTCTTTGTTCAGCGGATTTTATGGTACCCTGTACACTCCATGCCGCTTTCACTTTCTTTGATCATCCGGCTTTATGGTACCTTTTGCGTAGATTTATGGTCATTCAGGGGTGACTTCTCAGTCAGTACGGCATTGCCCCGGGTTAGGGTTGCCAGGTCTGGGTTGGGAAATACCTGGGGTATTTGGGGGTGGATCCAGGAGAGGGCGTGGTTTGGGGAGGGGAGGGGCCTCAGCATGGTCCAATGCCACAGGGTCCGCCCTTCAAAGCAGCCATTTTCTCCAGGGGAGCTGATCTCTGTCAGCTGGAGATCAGTTGTAAAACCAGTAGATCTCCAGGCCCCACCTGGAGGCTGGCAACCCTACCCCGAGGTATTTGAATGTGGTTTTGAGCTGCACCTTTGGTAAACCAATGGAGGGAAAAGCCAATGCAGAATCGTCCTCCGTTCCTAAGATTTGGCAGCTTTCTGTCTCTCTCCTCATCTTTATGCAGCACCCCTTTCACTAGGCCAGGAACATCAAATGGTATGCTACTACGTTGTTGTTGTTATTATTAGTCATGCTGTGAAACTATGAAAACAATGACAAAATCCAATATGTTATATCATAAATCTGAGCCCTGGCCAGGTGTGGATGGGTGTTAATTTAAAAAAAAGAATAGCAAGTCTCCCTGAAGAAAAGTCATCTTCCGCTCCCTCTTGCACTGCATTTGGAGGTGGTTCTGTTGTGGGGCCTGGGGAGACCCAAACCTCAACACAGCACTTAAGCATATTTAAGATCATGAGATCATGGGAGCCATGGACTGCTAGCCGGTCCATCCAACATTCAATCCAAGTCTAATATTATGATAAAGCTATTTTTTTTTTAGTGATTTTACTATTTTTTTTTAGCGATTTCACTTGTAAATCTTCCACATGTGTTTGGATCTGAGTTCAAAATGCCTTTATTATTAAATTTAAAATATACTATTATAAGTTTTCTCTGTTACTATGCCACATCAAACAAATACTACTTTATTCAAAAATGAATGAAAGGAAGGGGGGGGAGAGACTACTCAGCTGTATGTAGCTAGTTCAGCTGATACATTTTAATTTATTTTCACATTCTGCTGAGCCTCCACAAGGCTTTCTGAGAATTCATATTTGGCAACATAGTAGAAAAGTCTTTGTGGGGAAAATGGGGTTTGGGCACACATAGTAACAGATTCAGACAAATGCTGCACCACATTGTCTGGGAGATGCAGGTTCAAATTCCCACTCTGTTATGGAAGCTTGCCAGGTGACTTTGGGCTAAAGTCACCTGGCAAGCTCTCTCCCCAAGCCTAGCTTACCTCACCAGGCTGTTGTTGTAAGGCTGAAATGGAGGTGGAGAGGACAAAGTTGTAAGCTGCTTTGGGTTCTCATTAGGGAAAAAAGCAGTTTATAAATGTATAAATTTTAAAAAAATTAAAAATGCCCCACGTTTATCCACTCTCTGTTTCAGCCCACTTTCATAGTCATGTAGATTTATCCTTACCTGAATGTAATTTCAGATGAAAGAAACGAGACCAGGGCCAATTCAGGCGAACAAAGTAATTTTGTAGTTTGGATGTAAGAACTGCATGGATCCAGACTGATTCCATCCTGCAGTGAAGTTCAGTGTATTTGTTTCAGGCCACATGCAACCGTCAGCCCAGAGCTGGATTTCAGCAGCAGGGTTCCAGTTACCCACCCCCCCAAATTTGGCCATGTGTGAACTGGCCGTTTTAAATCATCACATGGAACATAGCTGTCACAACAGATCATCAAACAAGCATGCAGTTTCCCTGTCACATATCCTCATTACTATCCATCATCACAACCACTGGAAAAGAAGCACTGAGTTCCAGAGACGCTTCCAAACCATTTCCACCAATTATGGTCTTCTAGGGTTTGTTTTAAATACAGAAGATTACTCATTGCGCTTAACGTATCCAAATAAATATTGGAAAAGACACCAACCAATTTTATAGCTTTGGGCTAGCCAATTTTTTTCCCCCTCCAAGGATTTGGATGTGGTATAACTGGATTCAAAGAGATCTGCCTGGCACGAGGCCACCTCATAATGACAGTAGTTACAGCCAAAGTACTTGCTTCTGGTATCTTCTGTATGATTATATCATGGAAGTTTTCCACCCAGAATTACTTCTGGTCTGCTGTACAAGTGCATTATTTCTTAAGAATTAAAATCCATTCGAATGCAGTGCTCTGTGATGTTTTTTCAGACCCGCAAGGGGGGGGGGGATTCAATAAAGACATTAAAATGTTCAAGAACACGTCACAGAAAATTTTTTTTCCCTGCATGGGAACAGGATAATCTAGCATTGCACTCCTTTAATGATTATAAGATCTCCAGCAGGCTGATCAAGGCATTTGGTTAATTCAATGGCCTGTGGTCAGATGCAACCCCGAAAGAGCCATGTGAGGTTTTTCAGGGAGGTCGAGTAGAATTATACAGCCCCCATTTTATTCTTTAGGTCCTTGTGGATATCACACCTAATCTGGAAAGCACCTTAAATGTAAGAAACTTGGTTTACTTAAGAATGCTTTCAAGTTATAAGATATCACTCAAAGAGCCAGAAATTCTCCAAAGAGCAAAGCTTTCCAGAAAAAAAATATATTCCAAGAGGGCTTTACTCATAGCACATGTTCACAGTATTTATTTAGATAGCTGGACCCCGTGTTTCTTCTGAACAGGGACCCAAAGAAGCCAATGGCATTGTTCTCCCTGCCTCCATTTTATCCTCACAAAACCCCTGTGAAGTAGCTTAGTCTGAGACTGTGAGTGGCCCAAGGTCACCCAACGGGCTCCCATGGCAGGGGGGGGGGATTCGAACCTGGGTGTCCTAGTCTGGCACTCTAACCACGTCACCACCCCGGCTCTCAATAACATTAGGCCCATTCCAGCATCTTTAGGATGGTACTCTGTTCCCATGTAATCCACACCAGGAAGTCTCACCGCAGAGCAGTATGGCCTTGGGACAGGGATCTCTTTGTGCTGCTGCACTGGATGGCCTACACTGAACCAAGCAGTCCCTCTGGCATTTCCATTACCTGAAGATGGGACAGTGATTTCCAGCTCTGTCCTCCCACTGCAGAGTCCCACTTTGCCCCTGTGTTGTTCCTGAGAGTTTGCTGACCTCTGGGAATAAAATTTCAGGGATTTCCGTGGACTGCAGCAAGAAAATCCCACTCCACGAAGTCCACATACACTTGGATATACCCCAGTGTTTACAAGCCAGCAAAAATTAGAAGGGACTAACAAGCCCTGGTTAGTACTTGGGAGACCACCAAGGAAATCCAAAGACAGGCATGGCAAACCACTTCCACTTGTCTCTTGCCTTGAAAACCCTACAGGAGTCACCATTAAGTTGGCCGTGACTTGACGGCGCTTTCCACCAACAACAACAGTGCCATCCTAAGCACGGTTACACTCTTCTATTTTCATTTATTTATTTTAGCATATTTATACCCTGCCCTCCCCGCGAACGGGCTCAGGGCGGCTTACAAAGTCGGCACAATGTACCTGGTTTACATAAAACAATTAAAGCATTTTTAAACAGTTTAAAAATAGTTAAACAATCATACATTTAAAATGCTCGCAGTACTGATCTCCATTTATTAAGCTCTGAATGGTGTGGCCTAAACGACAATCACAGTTCCCCCAGTTTCCCCCTTCAGCAGCCTTCTGGCCACCTGCGGAGACCTAGCTCTATCTCCATCCTTATCCCCAGGGCCGACCCTATCCACCTCGATGGTCAGGTGGTAATAATTGGTGGTAGTGGCTGCTCCTAGTTGAAAGCCTGGTGGAAGAGCTCCATCTTGCAGGCCCTGCGGAACTGTAAAAGGTCCCACAGGGCCCTGATCTCTTCCAGGAGCTCATTCTACCAGTGAGGGGCCACCACTGAGAAGGCCCTGGCCCTGGTGGCCGTGAGCCTGGAATCCTTGGGGCCTGGAATGACTAACCGATGTTGTGACCCCAACTGTAGTGCTCTCTGGGGTCTATATGGGGAAAGGCGGTCCTTCAGGTTCTAAGCTCATTGACTTCAAAACACTTAGAGGGTTTAACTCTGTTTAGCATGGCACTGTTCAGTGTGACTAACAGTGCCATCCTAAGGACAGTTGCACCCTTCTAACATATTAAACTGCCGTACACCATTGGCCCATCTACTGCAGTACTGTATATGCTGTCAGCAGCAGTGTGGCTGGCAGAAAAAAGTTTCAAGCCTTGTAAGAAGAAGAAATTGGATTTATACCCTGCCCTTCAGTACCCGATGGAGTCTCAGAGCAGTTTACAATCCCTTTCCCTATCCACAACAGACACCCTGTGAAGGGAGGTGGGGCTGAGAGAGCTCTCGAGAACTGCCCTTGAGAAAACAGCTCTGAAAGAACTTATGACTGACCCAAGGTCACACCAGCAGCTGCATGTGAAGGAGTGGGGAATCAAACCCGGTTCTCCCAGATTAGAGTCCACACTCCTAACCACCACATCGAACTGGTTTAGTGTCAACACACTGGGTTTAGCTTCCCTGATCCACACAGTATGTTTCAGTTTCAAAAAAAGACTCTCTTGGCTGTTATTGTCTACACACACACACATCGACAGGTGGTTGTCTTTTTTCTTTACTGTTGCCAATATCAACAGAAGGGGTGGAGATTTGTATCAGTGAGAAGAACCTGCTGATTAGTGTTGTTACAGGAAACAGAAGATGTTGAGAGATCTTGACTCCCCAATCCTGTCACATACAGAGGTACCTGATCCTTCCTCTTCCTCTTCACTGTGCTCTCACGTGGCTTTTTACTGTTTGGGGAGAAAGTCTGGGCCTTCCCCCTTCCCCCCCCCCATGCTGAATGTTGATAGTTTTCCATTTTAGATTAGCTACCGGTCGGTCTGTTTAGATCAGATTATTAGTACATGCTAGGGCTGCCAAGTGGGGGCGGGGGGCGGGTAAACCCCCGCTTTGGAGGCCCAATTTCCGCCGCCACGGAATCGGGCCCTGGGGGGAACCCCGCCCCCCGAAGCGCAGCGTGGGTGCGTCACAGGAAGTGACGCAACCACGTAGAGCACGTTGGGGGCGTGGCCCCAATCGTTGGAGGGAAAACTCTATGGTTTTCCCTCCAACGATTGGGGCCATGCCCCCAACGTGCTCTACGTCGTGTGTCACTTCCTGTGCGTGCATACCGCAGCAGCTCCCGGACCGAAGGAACGCTCCCCCGCCGGTGAGTAAAAACAACTTGGCAACCCTAGTACATGCCACCACTATTCCAAACAAATTTAAAATTAGTCTTGGGCATCACACATGGGCTGTCAGAGAAAAATCCATTTTATCCTTTTAGATTCAGGATGGACAAAACAAAGTATCTATTTTCTCTTTCACACATGGCACTGGAACTTGGGGCACCCAATGAAATCGATGGGCAACAGGCTGAGGAAAGACAAAAGGAAATATTTTATTACTCAATGAGTAATTGTGGAATATGCTGCCAGAAGATATAGTGATAGCCATAAGCATAGGCAGGACGAGTCAAATTCATGGTGGATGGGTCCATCAGTGGCAACTTGCCATAGCCCTCCACGTTCAGAGGCAGTAAACCCCTGTGTACCAGTTCTAGGAGGCAACATCATGGAAGGCCGTGGCCTCTATGCCCAGTTTGTCGGTCCTCCAGGGCAACTGGTTGACCACTGTGTGAAACAGGATGCTGGACTAGATAGACCACTGGTCTGATCCAGCACGTCTCTTCTTCTGTTGTTATCTTAACCACTTTGCATGACTGGTTTCTCAACAAATATATCTATGCCTGCTGTTTACAGACACACCTTGCACCTGAAAGGAGTTTCCCTTTTGTAACCTTGACATATAAGAGTAACAAACTTTTTGGCCTACTGATTCTATGTAACAAAACCTAGTCAGGAGCAAAGATAGCAAACGGCCTCATCAGTTTTTAAGATTTATTGAATCTGGCGTAATCTCACCGAAATCAGCAGTGCTGCTTGTTAGACTTGATAAATAAGACTCCAATGACACACTCAAGATTAGTAATAGTACCTGGGGAGAAATCCTGTTAGTCTTTAATGTGCCACTAGACTCATTTCTCCTTGGTGTAGCAGACAAACCGACAATGTGGCTCAGGGCACAGCACCTGCTTTGCATGCACGCACGCACAGCTAACAGGGTCACACTGGACAAAATGGTTGTAAGAACTTGTTTCAATAATAAATTATTAGGGACTGTGATCTATACTGCTGTGAATAAGTTATTGTAAGTAGGATCCTATTATGTAATTTCTATACCACTTAATGTGTCATGGTGAATACTTATGCTATGCTTGAGTTCTTTCTGGTGGTTCCAGACTTCTAATATGCTAATGCACTGGCTACTGAATGTCCCATTTTGTTGATTTTACTGGCTCACTATGAGTGATCTTCCTTGAGTCCATGTGAAAAAGGCAGACTATAAATAATGAGTGTGTGTGTGTGTATAACAGAGGCCCGAAATTCAACCCTTGGTGTCTCAATTTAAAAGGATCAGGTAGCAGACAATGCGAAAAGCCTGTCCTTGAGTCCCAAAAGAGCTGCTGCCAATCTGAGTTGGCAATGCCTGACCTTGACAGGCCAACAATATAACACTGTATAAGAAAGCTGCATGAGTTCGTTTTATCAGGGTGGGGGCACAGCTCAATAGCAGGTCCTCTCTTTTTGCAAGCCAAAGGTGCAGGTTCAAGAATTACCTTCTTCAATTAAAAGGATCAGGTAGGAGGTGAGGTGAAAGACCCCGGAGAGCCATGGTTTGTATGTATGTTCCTATATGAACCGCCTTAGAATAGCCAAGCTTGGTGCCTGCTCCCATGCATGCAGATTGGGGGCTTACTCCCCCGTACGGTGGCCCCTATGCAAAAGGACCATTCATATGCATGTTTACACTGAAGTCAAGTCCCACTCCATTTCATAGGGCTTGCTCCCCAAGCAGCCCCGTAGCTAGGGAAGTCTTTGGGAGGGGGGCTTGGGGGGCCTGCCAGCTAAGTAAATGAAATAACATTGCAGGTGGTAAGTTGGAGCACTTTGGGGGCAGGCCAGGAGGGAGGGGCCCAGAGGAAACACTAGGGGGCCAGGCCCCGTGGGCCCCATGTTAGCTACAGGCCAGTCCCCAAGTAAGCGCGTTTATCAGGTCAGGATTAATTAAAGTGGCTTTTAGTGTAAAGGAGTCATCCTTTAAGACGTGGAAGCGAAAAGCGCCCAGTAGCTGACGACGACGAAGAGGGGCCCCGGCTTCCAGGCCACCTAAGGCCAGATTCCCAGTCGGGCTCGGTCTGTGTCCCCCGCCGCGCTCGTCCCAGGTCCGATGCCCGGGAATCGCGTCCCCTTGCCTTCTTCATCCTCTACGGAGGCGCCCCATTGCGGGCAGGGCTGCAACCCTACCGCCGCCCCCGCGGCCCCGAAGCCGTTCCCCTCCCTGGGTCTTCCTCCCAGGTGAACGTTCCTGCGGAGTGTGTCATCGCGGCCTGCGGCGCCTCCAGGCCCAGCGCGCTTCCTTCGCCTCCTGGGTGGGGCATCCCGAGTCGAAAGGGAAACTCAGCCCTGGCAGCCACTTCCCTCTCGAGGCCCGCGGAGGCGGGAAGATGCCCGCCCGGCCCCCTGCCCGCCGCTGACCCTCCTTCCCTTCCTCTCCCTCCCCCCCCCCCC
>NW_015166455.1:274910-297830 GCF_001447785.1 Gekko japonicus | reverse complement strand
CCCCCCCTTCCCTCCCCCTCCCTCCCCCCCCCCCGCCCCGCGCCCTTTTGTCTCTCCCAGCAGCAGTTCCAGCAGCAGCAGCAGCCGCCCAGACCCTCCGCCCCCGCGGGCCAGTCGCCGCCGGCAGCCAAGATCATGAGCGGGTCCCAAGAGCAGCCGCGCTCCGCCAAGGCGGGGCTTTCCGCGGAGGAGGTCGCCGGAGCCGAGCAGGACTGGGAAGCGGCCAAGGCTGCCTACGAAAGCTTCACCACCATCACCAAGAGACCCCGGCCCGTGAGTGACGGGAGGGGTGGGTGGGGAGGGGGGGGGCTGTCCTGTCCTGTCCTGTCCTCCGGGCCCCCACCTGGTTGCCGCGTTCCTGCCTTCGAGGCACCGGCTCAGCCTGAAAGGTCTCCGGCTCCGATCCGCTCCCATCCTCGCCCTTTTATTGCCTTTTTGACATCCAGGCTGAATAAGCGCTCTGGCAGCACTCGAAAGCTTGCGCTTTGCCCTTGGGTCATTGGGGTGGGTTGCGATAAAGGAAAGGGGGGGGGAAATGCGATCCCGTGTGTGTGTGGGGGGGGTGTTTTGCTTTATCGCGCTCTTTGCCATGCTGCCATCCTGACTTCCTCCTTCTCTTCCCGCCAATCCCCTGCCCTGATTCCCTTTATTAACAACAAATCCATCCTCTCTCTCTCATAGCCCAAGCCCCTAAATGCCATCACCATTGCGGTCTCCTCCCGGGTTCTCTTTGATATGGTGGAAGAGAGGAAGATCTACGAGGATCACGGCGTGGAAAAGTACGTGGAGTACCAGCAGGCGAATGAGACCATCACGCTGAAGCCTGGACCGGCTTTTTCCTTTGTGAAGGTAACCACCAACTCGGAGGGAGGGGGAGACCACAGATGTTCTTTCCGGCTTCCCCCCCTCCCCGGCTCCCGTTCCGCAGCAGGGCAGCGCTAAAAGGCATCCACTGACCTCCTTTCTTTCCCAGCTTCACCAGCTGCCTACAGCAGCCGATGATAAATAAATAATGGGGCTGGAGGTTACATAAGTC
This sequence comes from Gekko japonicus, assembly GCF_001447785.1. Lineage (NCBI taxonomy): Eukaryota > Metazoa > Chordata > Lepidosauria > Squamata > Gekkonidae > Gekko > Gekko japonicus. Next base: position 296,794 of record NW_015166455.1, on the reverse strand, counting down.
AGAGACACAAACAGTGGAAAAGATGGCTCCCTGGTTTCTACTGTAGGAGGGCAACTTCTCTGAAAAACAGCATCACTAGAGGTGGGTGGGATGCTGAGGGCTCCAGGCCTAATGAAGTGAGGTGGTGGCCTTTTAGATGAAGAAACTACCATGGGTAAACGTTCTGCCTGGTACTTCTTCAGTGACTCAGGGTGCCACCTGGAGCTGAGTTACACCCCTCGGAGCCCACTGGGCTTAGGATGGCTCTGTAAGCTCTTGATTTTCGTGTTGGAACATCCTAGGGCTGGAGAAAGACAGTGTTTTTAAAAAGAGACTCAAAAGTAGTTTAAGAGAGCCATCGCTTTTCCTGGTGTCCGATGGTCACTTTTGTTCAAAGAGGTTCTACAAGATATTAAAGCAACACACACAAAAAATCTGCAAGATCTGTTTATCAGTTTACTACAGACTGATACCTGTCACTGTGTTCTGCTCTCTGGAAAATAAGTTTTGCCTCTTTCCAGCCTAGAAGCACCAAACTCCCCTTTTTGAGCTGTTAGTGCAGATTTAAAGCATTTTTTGAGCCCATAGGCACATTTGGAATTCTGGCACTTAGAAGGCTGAGCAACTAAATGGAAGAATAAGATACATCTATTTATTACAAAGTGCACAGTAAATATAGATTAAAAACAAAGATTACAAACCATGAGGTGGTGGGTATCACATTACATCCACATAGCATACAGCAACACATGTAAACTGCACGTATAGTAACTAAGACCAAAATATTGGTTACACAAAGTAAGCCCTTACTAGACCAAATGCATTTTTGCCCAGAGAGCCTTCTTCAGTGGTCTAAATAATGACAACACGCACTAGAAATGTAAGTATAAAATATTTGTTCCAGACCAGGCAGGTTGCGTGTGAATCCTAAACATAAAAGAATACCAAAAAAAAAAAATGTAAAGAGATACTAACTGGCCACAGGAAATATTTTTTTTCCAAAAAAGTATAAAGAATGGTTGCTACTCACAACTAAATAGTGTAACCCCAAATAATAAAGTATTGAAGTCTCATGGAGTAAACAGTCACACAAAACAGTAATACTCAGCATTTTTATAGCACTTTCAGTGTTTAAAGCACTTTATATACAACAGCCCTGTGAGGTAAGCCAGTATTAGTACCCCCGTATAACGGAGGCAGAGAGTAGCTGAGAGAAACTGACCTGCCTAAGGAAGGTCGCATAATATGTTTGTGTGGCAGAGGTGAGATTTGAACTGGGCACCTCTCAAAGCACAGCTTATTCTCACATGTCCACCAGTTCCGGAACAGTTCCTTAGACTGAAATGCCAGTTTTGCTGGTGGTCATAAAAGTAGAGAGTAGTTATTTATCAAAGAGCAGGATAATAAGGTAGATTCAAAAAAGCGTTCCTTAATGTTTCCGAAATCTTCATACATTGTTCAAGAACTCTCTGGGACCAATGCTGAGAATTGTAATCCATGTTTCTCTCACAGTTGTGCTAGCGTAAAAACCGCAATGCCCTCCTATTTTGATTCCTAATGTACGAAAACGTTTTTAGAATTATTCTTAGAATCCTAATTTTATTTATTTGTACCCTGCCTTTGTGCCCATTGAGTACCTAATGCAGCTTCTCCGTTGTATCCTCACAGGAATTGTGTGAGGTGGGTCAGGCTGAGAATGTGTGACTGGCCCAAGGTCACCCATCAAGCTTCCATGGCCAAATGGAAATGTGAACTTGAATCTCCCAGACCCTAGTTCAGCACTCTGGCCACTGCAACATACTGGCTCTTCGTTTCTCCTATTGCCCTGTTGCCTTTGAAGCCCAGACACTCTAATGCTGAATTCTACTGCAAAGGAGAACCAAGAAAAATGACCGTAGGCTAGTATCTGTACGGAACACTCTAGAAGTTCTCCAGTGTTACCTCTGTGTATCTTAGAGCATTGAAGAGCATTGACTCAGTCCTCCTGCAGATGGGCCTCTTGCCCTTTGAACCTGGTGCATCTTTTTGTGCTAGGTTGATAGTTTTTTCCTTATAATTAAACCACTAGATTATGGATAGAAAGGACAACAGAGACCCAATAAGGTTGTATGCATACAAAACTGCACACAAACATATCTGTTTTATATTGTTCTAGAGCCCGGACTTGGATAGTTTAGGCTAGCCTGGTCTTGTCAGGTCTCAGAAGCTAAGAAAGGTCAGCCCTGACTAGTATTTGGATGGGAGACCACCAAGGAATACCAGGGTTGTTTCAGAGAGGCAGGCAATCGCAAACCACCTCCGATCATCTCTTGCCTTGAAAACCCTATGTCAGCTGTGACTTGACAACAAAAAAATACACACAACCCCCCAACATGCTAGAGCCGTCCTGTGTTTCTCAACAGCCTGCCAATATAGTTACAGTCTTTTGATGTGCTGTTAAGTCTATGCAATAACTTCCAAAGGTTCAGCATTTGCCGGGGCTATGTGGCCAGTTTCTGCTGTGATTCAAAGGAATTCTGATGCCTATTCTTATTCATTTCACAGTCCCTGCAAAGGAGGCTGTTTATATAGCCATGTTCTCTTTTTAGCAGTGTTTCCCTTTTTTCTACCTTGTCTGTGGCATTTTGTCCAGTCATCTGTTGCTGAAAACTGCACAACCGTATGGTGCAATCTGCATTGCAGTCTGTGATCTGGCACTCTATAACTATCTGTTTCTGGACTGTGAAAGGCTGTTATCTCACTGAAGGGGTACAGGCCTGAAAGATATCTGGCACCAACCCTATTCCAGGCCCATTTCTTGCATCCTACCTCCTCTTACTCCTTCACTGTCTTTTTAAAGAATGTGTGTCATTGTACCCGTGCAGCCATTCACCACATTCACTATTTGCATTTTACTTCACAATACTTACAACCATGCTAGCTCAAAATCCTATCTGAACCCCCCCCCTCCCCTCGATCTTTATCAGCACGGTACATCAGATTTGTTCAGAGTGTATGTGGGTGCGCATGCACACATTTAGTATTAATTGAGAGCATGCTTTTTAAAAGGAGTTTGCTGTTCTGTGAGGAGGAGACAGTTGCATAAAAGGAATGGACGATGACTGGTTTGGGGACACAGAAGGACAAAATTGAAATGGCAAACAAAAGTGACTAGAGAGCTAGCCTGAATGTGCAGTTTGGAATGCAAATGTCACGTCTAACTCTGGACCTAGAAGGGAAATCTCAGTTCTTTGGACTAGGATATGGGAGACCCAGACTTGAATCCCCACTCTGCCAAGGAAGCTTTCTGGGTGACCTTGGGCCAGTCACACGCTTTCAGCCTAACCTACCTCACAGGTTTGTTGTGAAAACAAATGACGAATGGGAGTATTCTGTAAGCCACTTTGGATCCCCCTTGGGGAGGAAGGCATGGTATAAATTAATAAGTAAATTCTTTGTAGGGGGGGGGGGATGTTGTTCCTGGAGACTTCCTGGTAACTCATCTCTGGCTCTGACAAACTAGAGACTCACAGTTACATCCTAAACAGTTCATACCTGCCTAAGCACATTGACTTCAGTGGACTTTGAAGGCTGTAACTCTCCTATAGATTGGCTGTAAGACTGGAATTAGATATAAGAGCAGGGGGTGGATCCCACCAAAAATTTCCACATATGGAAGGGGGGGTGATTTTTGCCAGTTTTGTCTTTCCCATGGCATAAGTCTGACCCTCCCAGGTATTCCTGGTGGTCCCTCTTCCCCCCGGAGCTGCATTTCAGGGGGCATTTGGGCTGCACTGGGGGGAGGGTAGCAGGGGAGTTGTGCTCCTCAGATGGAAATACTTCTGTCCAGGAATTGTTAGTAAGGAACTAAGCCACTGTGTGACTCCTGCTGCAAGTTGTTGCCCCCTGCTGAAAGTTGTTGCCCTCCATCTCCTCTTCCTCTTTTCCCCTGTAACTTTTTATTTATTTGATTTAGAAAACTTTTTTATGCTGCCTCTTTAGGAACCTGCCCAAGGTGGCTTATAAAATACAGTAATAAAAACAAACATTAAAAGATATTAAAAACCCAGACCAGCATAAAAAGATAAACCATAAAAACAGACATCTCACAGCTTAAAATAACAGCTTCCAGACTAAAATGAAGGCCAACCCCCTTAATTAAATGTCTGAGTGAACAGAAACATTTTGGCTTGGTGGCTAAAAGAAAACAAGGTAGGTGCCATGCGATCCTTAAAGGGAATTGCATTCCATAAGCGAGGTGCCACTGCTGAAAAAGCCCCGTCTCTAGTCACCACCCACCTCACCTCTGAAGGCAGGGGCACAGAGACCAGGGCTTGAGAGGCAGATCTTAACTGGTGGGCTGGCCAATATGGGAGGAGGTGGTCCTTTAAGTACTCCAGCCCCAAGCCATTTAGGACTTAGAACCAGCACTTTGAGTTGTGCTCAAAAACAAAGGGACAGTCAGTGCAAACCTTTCAGTACTAGAATGATAACAATCCCTTTATCCCACCCGACAGTAGCCTGACTGTTGTATTTTGGACGAGCTGAAGTTTCTGGACCGGGTTTCCAAAGGCCGCTCCACATAAAGCACATTACAGTAATCTAACCTGGGTGTGTTCCGGCCATGGATCACCATGGCCAGATCACACTTTTCAAGGAATTCCATAGCTGGCATCTATCTTATAATATGGTGTCATTGCTTTGCAAGTTTCCTCTGACAGTCCAATTGGCTGCTGCTTGCAACATCAGGGAAACTTGCTAGGTGTGATCCCCTCGTGTTTCATAATCCTGGCTGTTTCAGGAAGAGAGAAGAGGTGGCAGCCTCGGTGCACTCAAGCTCCAGCTGAATTTTCCAGTTTCATTCCCAAATGATTTGCACTTTTGCAACCCAGTTTGTAAGAGTTTGTTATGTAGCTACTGAAACAAAGGTCACCCATCCAAAGTGGTTTTGGGGACTTGGAACTCTTTGGAAATCAAGTCTTAACTATTACATAAATCCTTGAATTTGTGAAGCGTGTTCTTAAATATTTCTGTTTTGCTCACTTTAAGAGGCTTACTGTATGCTTATGTGACACTGTATGTTAACAGAAGTTCAAATCTCGAACTATGTTTCTTGACGGAAAGACTGTAAAATACATAACTCGCATTCTGTAACTCTTGAAGGTTCCAGCTGGGACTGTTCCTTCTGTAACACACCCTAGCTGGCCCCACGGAGAGACCCGAGCAAGGCATTAATACAACACATGATTCAGGTTGGACCAGCAAGTGTGTTCTTCTAGGCTGAGCCCCCATTTTACCAAGTAGTTGTTCAGATGAAAACATACAAAGCTCACATGTGCACATGTGTCACCCCCACAGGCTTTGGAGCAGGTAAATGCCCGACTCCGAGAGCTTTACCCAGAGGATGAAGACCTGTTTGATATTGTGCTCATGACGAATAACCATGCCCAAGTAGGCGTGAGACTTATCAACAGCATCAACCACTATGGTGAGTCTAAAGAATAATGTTCTCTGCACATGGCTGCCATGTGTTTGACCTCTCTTTTATGCTGCGGTCTTCCTCTCTTGTAAGAGCAACACTATCCTCCTCATCGGCTCTCTTCTCCAGATCTTTTCTCCTCTTTCCCATTAACTCTGACTTACCTCATTCCTGACACTTCCCCCTTTCCTGTTGTCCCTTGACCCCTAAGACCATCTCCTTCCCTCCAACTGCATATCATTCCATGCGATGACCTGATTAGACCCCAAAGGTATGCAAGACCCAACAGGTTGTCAGTCAGGTCCCCTGGAAATAAGGACTTAAGTCTTAAATAAATATTTTTAAAATATTTTAAACAAGAAGAATGGATGGTTTTTATACCCTGCTCTTCACTACCGGAAGGAGTCTCAGGATGGCTCACAATCGCCTTCCCTTCCTCTCCCCACAATGGCCCCCTTTTGAAGTAGGTGGGGCTGAAAGATTTCTGAGAGAACTGTGACTGGCCCAAGGTCACCCAGCGGGCTTCGTGTGGAGGAGTGAGGCCTCAAACCCGGTTCTCCAGATTAGAGTCCACTGCCCTTAACCACTACACCGCACTGGCTCTCAATTGTGGATCACATGTATAGGCTACTTTGTTCCTCTGTAAAGGGCTATTAGCAAGATTAGCCTCTAACAGTCACTCTCCCTACTAAAATAAGAATGCCAGATTTCCCTGTTCCTCCACCCCAGCCAGTACTTTGTAGGCTGACTGCTGGAGAATGTCCTGATTGACCTGGCAGTTTCCTGTTCGTGCTGGTGGAGGACTGCTCCGTAGTCTTCCCTCTGGCCTTGCAGAGGCATTCTCCTAAACCTTTCAGACAAACGTAGCCACAGATCTCCTAGTCTCTTCCTAGACTATTTGTGCGCTTTCTCTTCCTTTCTTTTTGATAGCAAATCCCCTTTCCTTTAGCCGCTCACTCACCCACCTCTTAGAAGGCCTCAGCCGGTAGCTTTCTTCACTTCTTCCTGAAGATCTTCTGCCTTCCAACTGGCTTCCAGCCGCTTCTCCCTGCCGCTTCCTCCAACTGTCCCTTATATATTCTCTCCCAGGAACGTTCCATCCAATCAACTGCTGACATTTGTTCCTGCTTTATTCGGTTTGGTACTGGAATTCTGGACTTCAGCATCTCCCTCCCAGAATCCCTCTGAGCGGAAAATGTATATTCTGAGGTTGAAAACTCTTCTGACATTTTAACTTTCCATTAGCAACAGTCACTTGCTTCACCAACTGAGAATGCATTGCAGCCCTCCGGCTATCACCTTACAGAACCTGTGGACATGAACGCCATGTTGACACGTTGCAGTGAATGCATGTGTTCCACAAATCTGTGTTCTAGGACAAAGACACTCCAGCCTCTAATCTATGGCCCTGGTTAATATGCACAGAGCTTGCTTAGGCATTCAGAAAGAACAACGGAAAAACACTTCCCTATCAGGAGGATGTTGACAACCAAAGGAATGTGCTGGGGGAGCTGTTCAAGGGGGAGAAATCACAGCATTTGCTTTCTTGGTTGTGCTAACTGCTAATATTACCAATAAAAACCCCTTTCACCTAAGTGGGATATTTCAGATACTCTTAAGAACCAGACACCAATTAGTTTTGTCCTTTGTTCTCCCTCTACACATGTACAATCTGTTTAGAGCATACACTTGATTTTTCTTTATAGATGTGTTGAGTAATACTCACATTACATTCAGTGCATCTACAGCTAGGCGTGTGATTGAAACTGCACATTTACCCAGGCACTGGTCCCTAGCTGTATTTGTAAAGTGAGTGCATGCTGGCTGAAAGACCCAGCAGAGTACAGTGGTTAAGAGCGGCAGACTCTAATCTGGAGAACTGGGTTTGATTTTTTTCACTCCTCCACATGAAGCCTGCTGGGTAACCTTGGGCCAGTCACAGTTCTCTTAGAACTCTCTCAGCCCCACCTGCCTCACAAGGTGCCTGTTGTGGGTGGAGGAAGGGAAGGCAACTGGAAGTCTCTTTGAGACTGCTTAAAGAAGAGAAAGGTAAAGGTTTCCCTTGCTCAAAAGCTAGTTGAATCTAACTCTAGGGGGTGGAGCTCATCTCCATTTCCAAGCGGAAGAGCCAGCACTGTCCGAAGACATTTCCGTGGTCATGTGGCTGGCGCACCGAGGTGCACAGAACACTGTTGCCTTCCCACCAAAGCAGTACCTATTTATCTACTTGCAATTTCTTGCTTTCGAACTGCTAGGTTGGCAGGAGCTGTGGCCAGAGATGGGAGCTCACTCCGTCACGCGGCACTAGGGTCTCAAACTGCCAAACTACAGACCTTCCGGTCTGCAGCTCAGCATCTTAACCTCTGAGCCCCCATGGCCCCCATAAAAACTGGGGTCTAAAAACCTACTCTTCTTTTTTACAAACAGATGTACCACATACAGGCAGGATGCACGTGCATTTAACATGTGAACAAGGCTAAAGAAAACAAAGATAACAATAATACATATTCTGAAGTTATTACAAAAAGTATTCTCCTTGTTAGATAACCTGTTTCTCCACATTCCCTGCTAGCACCTAAGTACCATTACTAGTCATCTGATTCGCCACCCCCTCTCATAGCTGCCAGTGCCACACTGATGTTGAGTGCCTGGGTAAGGGAACTGAACACTCTGCTGAGGCTTTGTGGCAGAACATGAAGTGAAGGCCTCAGTACTGGCTGAAGTCAGTAAGAAAACTCAGAAGGTAGCCAAAGTACTGTGGGATTCTCTTACCCCACAGGAGTTCAGGTATCATTCTAGTTGGCTTCGCAGTCTTGTCAGACAGTGCAGACATCTGCACTGAGTTTCAGTGATTGGCATAATTAAGCCTACACAGTCAGGGCTCTTCTTTTTTTTGGGGGGGGGGGGGGAGATGGGTTTCTCCAGTATGGAGGTCATGAGAAAAATCCGTATTTTCCCTATACCCTTGGGGATTCCCTTGGATTTGCGCAATACTTCATATCAGGCAGTGTCGGGGGGAGGAACTGGAAAAAAAAATCATATATATGTTACTCAATCTGAAAGACAACATATTGTAGAAACTCCCCCCCCCCCCATTTTTCCCACAGAAAAAAAAGGGGGGTTACTTAATGAAAAAATCCTGCACATTACAAATGGTTTTTGCAGCTTTCTTAAGCATGGGATAGAATGTGTTTAATGCCTATGTAATTGCAGTAGTCATAATACATTGCAGTTTATCACTTACTGTTTCATATATAACAGAGGTGTCAAACTCATTTGTTACGAGGGCCGGAGCTGACATAAATGTCAGTTTGTCCGGCCAGGCCATGCGTTCCATAAATGCAATGCCAGGTACCGGAGATAGAAACCGTATAAAGGACATCAGCTGGTAAGCTCCGAGTTGGTGTACCCTCACTGCAAGGCCCCGTGGGCTGGGAGGGGGTTGCAGAGGAAAACCCACATAGGTGGAGAGGCAGCAGTGCAGCGCTGGGCAGATGCTCCCATGATGCTTGACTCTTGCAGATTAGGTTGTTCTGCCATGCTGAAGTGGCTCCTCCCACTCCCCCCCCACCATTCCCTCCCTAGCAGTAGTTGCTCGTAGGCCACATAAGAGCCCTGGATGGGCGGGTTCTGGCCCCTGGCCCTTATGTTTGACACCCTTGATATATAGCCTTTGGGGCACCTTCGAATACAATGTCCCAAGATTGTCCATGTCAAGTAATCATTGCGGTATCACTATGCTGCATGAAGCTGGTCCCTCTCGTGTTGTTGAACCTGGCACGATGACAAGGTCATGTTCCATTTTGCGCAACAGAACACTGTATCCATCCTTCAGTTAACTGGTCTCTGTGTTCCTTCTGCACGGGAACTCTGCCACAATATAATAGCTGAATCTGCACGCTCAAGAACTTTTCTTACCCCCCAAACCAGGTCTGTTGATTGAACGGTTCTGTATGACTGGAGGGAAGAGTCCCATTGGCTACCTGAAGGCATACCTCACAAATCTGTACCTTTCTGCTGACTCTGAAAAAGTTCAAGAAGCCATAGAAGCAGGTTTGTATTAGGATTTGCTTCAGTGATAAGAATACTGATTAATTGCATGTAGCTTCTACGGGAAGTCATGGTTGCAATTTATATATAGTTTCAGACCATGAACCTTAGGACAATTCATTTTTAAAATGATGACTCACCTTCGTTCTTAATTACCGGGTCTTTTTCATGCTCTGTTCAGTAGTTCAAGGACCATTTAAGCATTTTGCATAAATTTGAGCTGCAGAATTAGGAATAGAACATTTAAACGGCATTTTCATTTGAAAATGTAGAAACAGCAACACAATATGGAGAAGGTTAAAATAACTCAAAATTAATCTTAGACATACAAAGCTAGTATTCAAGAGTTTACAAGATTACTATTCTAGGAGATGGAAAGCTCAGGTTGCTTTGAACAGATAGTTCTTCCAGAATGGGTAAAGTAAAAGGATAGTACAGCTGAGGCACCATCTGTTTACTAGAATGTGATCAAGTCAGCCTGCTGTTAATTAGAGCCTTGCAAGGGTTCGTCATCAAGAACCAAACAAGGAAAGCATCCAAAGGAAGAAAACCACAAAGGGTCAGTGTTCATAAACCAGAGGCATGTTCTCAGCATTCACAAGGTAGGATCAATATCGATCCAATGCGTTGGATCCTGGCAACATTTCACTCCTCTTTGCCCAGTTCCCTTCCTCTTATAGCCCCCATCCCACATGTGGCTTTTTGACCACAGAGGTCCCATGAATCCCAGCAGAGTCTTTTTGCTGGTCAAAAGAGATTCCCGCCTCCCTTTTTGCAGTAGTGGAAAGGTTGGTTGGATCCAACCCAGTATTCTTAGAGGTCGAGCTATAACAGACCTCAAAACATGGAAGAAGTGTAATCCAATGCCTTTCTACTATGAAAAGAGTTTCAGATTTACAGTTACAAGATCGTCCTCCTGGGCTGTCATCAGAAGGATTGTATAGACATCTGTTGTCATAGCCGTATTGGTCCAGAGAATCCGAAATTCCTAAGTAAGCTGGTCACTTTCACTGGACCAGCATATGGCCAGTATTATTACATGCTGTGAACAAGAGTAATCTTATCAAGATTTGTGAAACCTGCTGCATTGTGTATTTACTTGAAAGTAAGTTCCACTGAGCTCTATGAGGCTACAGTCTTATACATGCTTACCTACGAGTAAGCCCTATTGAACACAGTGGTTCTTCTGAATGAATGTGGGTTGGACTGAGTTTAGATGATTTAGGAAAGTAGTGGCCTAGTCCGAAATGTTCACTGCTTCAAATGTATACATACTAATTTTTTTCCTCTTTTTTGGTATCGGTGTGTGTGCGCATGCGTATGCACTTGCGAGCCTGGAAGTCATGGTCACTTCTGGCGACTCCTAGTGGGGCTAGGCCGTTTTAGAGAGGTGGCTTATATTACCTGCCTCTGTGTCCCAGCCCTGGTGTTCCTTAGAGGCCACCCTTCCAAGTACTTGCCAGGGTCGGCCCTGCTTAGCTTCCGAGATCTGCCTGGGCTATCCAAGTCAGGGCTCAACTGTATACATACTGACCAGAAGAAACGTAAGGATTATTGAACAGAGATGGGTAAAACTTGCACTCCAGCATAGAATATCCAACGAATCATTTTTGTACTATTTTTTTTGCAGGGATTGCTGCTGCCACGTTATTTACAGGGAATAAAAATGTCCCTCACGATGATAAGCAGCTCCGAGTAGCCTTTGATGGGGATGCAGTTCTGTTTTCCGATGAGTCTGAAATCATTGTGAAAGAGCATGGCCTGGACAGGTTTTTCGAGCACGAGAAGATAAATGAGAATAAACCTCTGGCACAGGTAGGGTAACGCATTTCTTTTACTGCTCTCACAATGGCTGTTGCCGGGTAGAATAATGTTATGTTTACTTAGTAATTTATTTATACCCTGTTTTTCTCACCAAAGCAGCTAATGGTACAGAAAAAAATGCAACAGAAACATGGGGCGGGGGATTCAGGGACATTTATTTATTTGTTTATTTATTTGTTTATTTTTGGATTTATATCCCACCCTCCCGAAAGGCTTCTGTCTCTCTACGAGCAGAACCTGCCCTGTTCTAGGCTATGACCTTCAGGCTAAGAGTCCAATGACAGAAGCCCTTTGGCTCATCCATCTGCACACCCAGGCAGTAAACACATGGGCCGAGTTCAGACTGGCAGTCTGAAGCGGGAGGGAGTCGTGGCAAAAAAAGACCCGGAACAAACTGTTCTGGGTTTTCCCGTTCACACTGCAGCAACTGATGCGGGAGCATATTGGGGGGAGGCACAAGGGAGCGTTCACACTGTTGGCCCGCCCCTGGTGGAGGCACAGCTGTAAGACGTGGTTTTCTTTTTGGTAATCTGGAGATATGCGCATAAGCGCACAAGAAAAACGCGGCTTTCGGCATTCACACTTTGTTGGTGCGGGATGGACACAGGATAAGTGCGCTCTCCAGGGTTTGATACCACTTTCACCTGGTATCTTTTCAACTCGGGAGGGAAGCGTTGAGAGACGGGTTGAGTACGGCTGGGGAACGCCGGACAGATGTGCCTGTGTGAACGGCCCCTTTAATCTGGTTGTGGAACGTTTCTGGCTCGTGCCTATATCGGGGCAAACTGCCAGTCTGAACTCAGCCATGGAGAAGGAAAGTAGAAAGACATGGCAAGATGTTATTCAGCTGCTGCTAACCAGCAGGATTGGCCCAGTTTCTCCCCTGCCTGATTTTGCCTATCAGTTTTTGGAAACATTTGTGAAATATTTATTAAAGAATCTAGAATTTTAAGAGGTGGAAGAGAAACAAGTGTTCTTTTATTCCAATCTTCTGTCCTGAGACAAGATGCCTGATTCATCCCTGATAAATGACTGTCCAAATTTTTAGTCTCCAAAGAAAGAACTCTCATATTCTGCACTGGAAGTTTATTTAATTAATTGATGTATTAAAAGCATTTATAAAACCACCTTTCCCCCAAAAAACATGAGTCAAGGTGACTCACTTGCAATCTCTCAACAGCAGTGAATTTACAACACAGAAGATGGAACTCCAAACCAAAACAGACCATTCAAAACGAACAAAGTCTGACAAACTAATGAAAGAAAAGGCTCTTTGGAATGAAACAGTCTCATGGTTAAGAAGGGGACACTGTGTATTTACCTCTAGTGGTTGCCTATACCACACTGTACAGGCTGTCACAGAACAGGCTTCAGCATGGGCTGCAGCCTGCCACCGACCTCTCTTTCATACACCAAAGGACAGCAAGGATTTTGCTGTGGAGAATATAACTGGTAGGTAGGCATAAGCTTAGGAGAAGTGGTTTTCAAATATGTTGGTCCCAGGCTTTACAGGTAAAAAACAGCATCTTAAATTGCAACAAATACACAGTCAATGCAAGTCCAACAACAAGTCCCCCGCCCCCCATTTTCAGTGCAAATAGGCCTTTCTTATGATTTAACTACTACTTCTTATAATGGACTCTAGGGGTGAGCATTCAGATCTACCCGACCCAAAAATCTACCCAAAAAACACCTTACCGGTATTTTTCAGGTGGATTTCGGCATCCCAATTGTATCGGGGTTTTCTCGGGAAAAGCAAGGGGGAAAAAATCCCCCCCCCCATCCCAAACTCCTTTAAGGTTTGTTCAGCAGCTTATAGACCATTTACAACCCTCATAGATGCCTTCTAAATCAATGGCAGCCAGTTGCCATAAGTGTGTTTCTGATATATTGTGTCTTTCAGGGTCCTTTGAAAGGTTTCCTGGAAGATCTTGGAAGGCTGCAGAAGAAATTCTATGCAAAGAATGAGCGCCTGGATTCCCCAATCAGGACTTATCTGGTGACGGCCAGAAGTGCCGCCAGTTCTGGAGCAAGAGTGCTCAAGACCCTCCGCAGCTGGGGGGTGCAGGTTGACGAGGCCCTCTTCCTTGCTGGGGCACCCAAGGGCCCAGTCCTGGCAAAAATCAGGCCGCACATTTTCTTTGACGATCAGATGTTTCACATAGAGGGAGCACGGCAGTTGGGTACTGTTGCCGCACATGTGCCGTACGGCATTGGGCAGAAGTACCACAAATCCAAACTCAAAGACAGCTCTGCCAAAAAATAGTTCTCTTAGCTTTTAGTGTGCTGTTAAGTCTGAATTTTTTGTATACCCAGACTGCAGAAACCGTATGTTGTGAAAGCATCATCCCAATCTCTTGATCCTTTTCCAGATTTCTTAAAAACTCTACAGACATTTTTGGAAACAATAAAAACACTTTATAAATTCCTAAACAGATCAAATGTTAATCAACCTCTGTCTGCTTTGGGATTTTTCAATATTAGAAAACATCTGCACTATAAATCTCTCTGCAAAGAATCCCTGAAATGGCACACTAATGTGCTTGCACTCCTCTCTTATCAGATAAATAGTGCCAAATGCACAAAGTGGTGCATAGGCACCTGCTGTATGGGGTTTTCTACTGTGTTGCTGAATTGTGTTAGTCTGCTGTTTCTAGTGCAGCAGGCTTTTGAATGGGCAGTAGTGCAGATTATGAGAATAGCTCAGGATCAGGTCGACAGAGTGCAACCCAGAGTTCAGAAATCCCCATTGATTCAAACAGTATGTAGATGCTTCTCCTTGGGGTTAGTAACTCTGAACAGGTTCTTCTCAGTGCGTTATTTTGAACCAGATCACTGCTGCCTTAAAAAAGTAGCCTCCTCCATACAAAAAGGCTGTTTTACAAAACTGTCACCAGATGCTGGGGGATGGCCGTGTCAATAATTGTGCTGTGTCTTACGGTGTGTAACTGTGGTGTATCTCAATTGGGAAATGTCAGAACTGTTGATCTTGTTATTTGTGGGGAAGGCTCTTTTTTTGGGGAAAATATTTTTCCACTTTAATAAAAGCTGGCTTCGGAGATAATAATTTTGCACTCTTAAAAAATAAAAGCGGTTTTCTAATTTCACATAAATCCAGTGCACTGCTGCTGCTGGAATTGATAAGTTGGAAAGAGGAATTAACATGTTTTTTTGGGGGGAAGACATGATTATCCTTATGAGGAATGGTATTTCTAGACCAACATTCATATTGTTTTTGCAAGTGTTGAGTAATATGTTTAGACTGCATTCATCTAGAATAGCATGACAACTCTTCAAATCACCAGGTATCGATTGTCCCAAGGGAACAGAATAAACACTGTTTGCTCCCTTGCTATCACGATTTTACCATCGACATATTATGTAGAGCTCTGTGTTCTTGGGAAACAACTCAAGCATGTATACAAAAATCACATTTCCCTTCCATCTACTAAAGTAGCCTAATGTCCCTTTCTCGTGATGCACAGCTTGTCAGAATATTTATATAACAAGTAATTCAGTCAGCAATCCTCTAAATTATACTGAAGTCTATTCAGCGAGGTTTTTACAATTGCACTGCAACTCACGGAACTCCATGGGGCTTATTTTTAAGTACATGTTCGTAGGAGTGCAGTATTAGATTCTACAAAGCATAGGGGTTGGATCCTGCGGATCCATTCTAGTGCAAGTGAACCTTAAAGGTAAAGGTTCCCTTGCTCGAAAGCCAGTCGAATCTGACTCTAGGGTTGCGGTGCTCATCTCCGTTTCAAAGCTGAAGAGCCAGCACTGTCTGAAGACATTTCCATGGTCATGTGGCCGGCATGACTAAACACCAAGGCGAACGGAACGCTGTTACCTTCTTACTGAAATAGTACCTATTTATACACTTGCAATTTCTTGCTTTCGAACTGCTAAGCTGGCAGGAGCTGGAACTAGAGACGGGAGCTCACTCCGTCATGCGGCACACTTGGGTCTCGAACTGCTGAACTACCGACCTTCCACAGCCTGCAGTTCAGCGTCTTAACCACTTGAGCCACTGCTTACCTGGATGCAATATATTCTTGCGTCCGCAAAAGCTCCTTCCATAGAAGGAAAGCACCGCTGCTAGTGGAATTGATTTGCAGCATTCACTTTAACTTTATCCAGATAACTCAGTCATATGGAGGTGGGGGGAGCAGCATGCATGCTCGTGCTGTTGCCCTGAATGGTCTAATATTTAATTGATTAGGGAAATTTCAATAAGCAAGAAGATCAGCACCTTTGCATACCAAGATTCTTCCCCAGAGAAAGCCTAAATAAACGGGCAGGTGTTCAACTGGTAAGGATTTCATTGAAAACAAAGTAAGTAAAGTAATAAAATGGCAAACATACATACAAACACCCTGAAAAATCACACTTTTTGTTGTTCAGTCGCACAGTCGAGTCCGACTCTTCGCGACCCCATGGACCAGATCCCGCCAGGCCTTCCGGTCTTCCGCCATCCTCTGACGTTTGCTCAACTTCATGTTCGTTGCATCGATGACACTGTCTAACCATCTCATCCTTTGCCGTCCCCTTCGTCTTCTTTGACCTTCAGTCTTTCCCAGCATCAGGGTCTTCTCCAGGGAGTGCTCCCTTCTCATTTGGTGGCCAAAGTGGATCAGCCCACCTTACCTACCCAGACTGGGGCTCCCTGGGCAGTGCAGCTGCTGGGGAGCAGCCTGACTCCACTCTTGAGGCAAGGCTGAAGATGCCAGCCCAGCACCACCACCTGTCGCCACCCCAGTGAGACCTGCTGGGAGCAGGAGGGGTGCTGGCTGCTGCCTGAGCCCAGGGACCGCCTACTTGTCAGGCTGCCTCAGACTGATGACAAACTCGGAGCCAGATCACAGGACCCGTGTGCGGTTGCCCCCAGGGGAGGCTCGGCATCTCCTGGAAAAGTTCGGGAAGGCTCAAGCTCCTCAGCCTCCCCACCCCCCGTAGTTGACGCCTATGGTGCCAGTAGCCCATGAAGTAGAATTTTTGCTCACAAGATCCCACAGCTTAGTGGGAGCATTGCTTGGCGGGTCTTCACACACAGTCTCTGAAGCGCCACTGGAGAACTGTTTTATTTAACTATGAGGAATTTCACATTACCAAGTTTCAGCCGGTTTGAAGCCGGTTTTGACCCGTCTTGAAGTAAACCGGTACAGGACTACCATTTCACACATGGCTTTCCCCAACCAGGAAAGAGCCGGATCAGAAGCGGTTTGGCAATTCAGACTGCACCACTTTGTTTTCCCGCCGTTTCCCACCCGTGCGGGCGAGCACCGTCTTTTTTTTTGAACATTTTTTAATGTTTGCTTTAGAGCGCTATTGCGCTATAGGGCTATAACACAACCTCAAAACAGCACCATAGCGATCCCATCGGAATGCCTGGACTCCACTAGGATACATGCAATGGCTACATCTGTCACCTGGAAACAAGTACCCCATTGGATAGAGGCTTCCAGCGGGACTTCAGGGCATCAGTGATTGGAGAGAGAGATATTGCTAACCCTTCCATGCCCAAAGATGTGTCAGCGGAAGGTGATGGGTTGTCAGGTTG
This sequence comes from Gekko japonicus, assembly GCF_001447785.1. Lineage (NCBI taxonomy): Eukaryota > Metazoa > Chordata > Lepidosauria > Squamata > Gekkonidae > Gekko > Gekko japonicus. Next base: position 279,920 of record NW_015166455.1, on the reverse strand, counting down.
CCACCTGGAAACAAGTATTCCGTTGGACAGCAGGTTCAGGTGGGAGAACAGGGCATCACTGATTAGTGAGACAGATGTTGCTAACCCAGCCTGATGTGCACCCATCCATGTCAAGAGGCGATTGGCTGGCACAGAGCTGGACCAGGTATAAAGGGCAGGGAGGCAAACCCCTTATCTGTGGGTTGAAGTTGGGAGTGGCAGGCTTGTCTGGTTTAGAGATGTGAAGGCCTGGAAAAAAATTGGAAAAATTCGGGGGGAAAACGGTTTTTTTCCATTTTTTTCCAGAAGTCTTTTTTGGGTTTTTTTCGGAAAAAAATGGAAAAATTGAAAAAAGAAAAAAAATGATTATGGAACGTTTTATTTTAACATGAATAAAATATTTTAAGACAAGGTGTTCAAATATTTTCCAAATCATTTGTAAAATATATATATATGGTATCAGATTGATCTAATTTATGTGCACTGAGGACAAGCAAGTCCTAGGTTACAAACTGAACTCTCTAATGCAAAAACAAGATGCATTTCTTCCTTTAGGAGGTGCTATTGTCAGAAGAAAATTAAAAGGTTTCAGTTTTGTTTTTGCATGTGGGTGGGTATTCTGTTTGTAATAATTGTTTGGATACACTATATTTTTAATATGCTAGTTGTGATAATTTCATGCCAAGTAAAAATGTCCATAGTCATATTTTATGTTCCTAAAGTAACAGAATGACTTTCAATCTAGAAAAGACAAAGGAAATGCTAATGTAGCATTGTTTTCAATTTTTCCCAAAATTTCCGTTTTTTCCGGGGGAAAAACTGGAAATAAACCGGGTTTTTTCCCGAGCTTCAAAAGTTCCGGAAATTTTACATCTCTAGTCTGGTTAGAGTGGTTTTGTGTGACTGTGTGAGAGGCTACTGATCTATTAGTCGTATCCATAACTACCTTGTTGCAACTAATCCTGGAGGTGTTGCAAATGATGATCAGCAGCACAGCAGCTTTGAGTGAGGTGCTTATGCACTACCTTCATCTATCTAGGAGGAGGGGGGGAGAACTGACATGCTGTCATGCCTGCCCTTGACTCAGCCCCAGAGCCAGCTTCTGACAGCCTTAGAGGAGAGGTTTCAGTGCCTTTAAGGGCTGAAGAAGCACCAGACTCTGCACCTACTGTAAGTGCAGAGGAGGATACACAGCAAGCAGAACCAACTACGGGATGGGGCATCTCCCCCACCTGTAAGCCAGCTTAGGGATAGGAGACGTCAAGATCTGGCTAGCAGAAGAAGAGAAGCATGCTCAAGAGGGCGGAGATCCTTGAGCCCTGAGTTTTAACAGAAGCCAGGACTGCGCACAAGGTGCTAATGGGTTAATGAGCCAGACCACTATTTAGGAAGGCCTCTGGCCATGAGCAACTTGTGCTGGCAAACTAGTTCGTAGAACCAGAAGCTCTGCACCTCGGCTCCTGTCTGACTCTGTGGCTTTTTGGATTCGGTTCGTGTTTTGGACTTCTGCTCTGGCTACTGACCCCCCGCTTTTGAACCTGACAACGCTCTCGGCTTTGATCTCTGGACTATGACCTCTGGTAACGTTTTGACTACGGTTGTGTCTTGTGTTTTGGGACTGGTTTAACTGTTATACTGACTGCTCGCCCGGCTGACCTTTGGACTGCTATTGTGACTCTCCCTGTCTGCCTGCCTCCCTGGCTCTACCGTGACACATGCCTGTCGTGAGCCATGCACCCTCCAAGTAAAATTGGAGGGCATCTATCGGCATGGGCACCTGTCATTGCTGCCCATACAGTCCCTCGATGCTGGTGGGTGAAAGAGAGGAGTGAGGACTGGTGGAACAGCAATGTGATGGGCAGATGGATCGATGAAGACTGGCTCAAGAATTTCCGGATGTCTAGGGCAACCTTTTTTGAACTAGCTGGCACCCTGAGGCACCGTCTGGAGTGGCAGAACACGCACATTAGGGTATCCATTCCAATGGAGGAAAGACTGGGCATCACCCTGTGGTACCTGGCCAATCAGGAATTCTTCCAGAAACTCAAACAGCAGTTCGGTGTGGGCCTGTCAACCACATCCCTTATTGTGAAGGAGGTGTTGCCTAGTGATTCTGGAGAAGCTCTTCAAAAAGAAGGTCTGCCTTGGCAATGAAGTTGGATCGGTGAGTACGGATTCTTTATTTTCAGGAGGCGTTCAATGGGGTTCTTTTTACACAGATGCTTGCCAAGGGTCATCTGTAGGTTCAGTAATAAACCAAGGGGCAGAGGAGAGGGACTAACTGTACTGGTGATGGTCTTGTAGTTCCAGAAGAACAACACTGTGATTTGGGTTCCACAGATTAATTAGCCCTAAGTAACTCCCTGCTGTTTCTATTGATAATTACTCCCACTATTCTGTAATGGCATTTATGCTACTGCAATGCGGATATGTGTCATCTACCTAGTGGCCTTTATTTCCTCCTCTGTTCCCCATTTCTATGTCTGTACTGAAGATATTGTCACAAGTAGCAGGTAGCTAGTATTCCTGATAATAAATGGAAAACTTATTGCAGATATCACTGCTGTTCTTCCCATACAGATAATGGATGGATTCTCCAGACTGGGGTTTCCAAACTGCATAGGTGCACTGGATGGGACCCACATACCGGTGGCTCCCCCGGCTCATCGGGCACACATCTACAAAAATGGGAAAGGCGGTCACTCCATTCTTCTTCAGGGAGCGGTCGACAGCACAGGCTGTTTTATTGATGCAGAGATTGGCAGGTCGGGCAAGAGACATGATGCCAGTGTTTTCAGGGCATCTAAGCTCTGCAAGGCGATGGATGGTGGGGTGTTTGTCCCAGGGAACCCCACCATCACTGTGAATGGAGGGACAATCCCCCCACTGATGCTAGCTGATGGGGCTTATCCCATCAGAGGGTGGCTTATAACACCATTCAGAACCTCCACTGACTGGATGGAGAAACTTTTTAATAAGCAGCTCTGCAGAGCACGTATTGTGGTGGAGCATGCATTTGGAAGACTGAAATCTAGATGGAGATGCCTCAGTAGAAGAATACGCCTCCAGGAGAAGGACTCTACCCCCATCATTGTAGCCTGCATTGTTTTCCACAACATTTGTGAAGAAAAGGGACACTTTGCAGAGCCCCTGGGCTCAGGGGACATTCAACTACTACCTGTACCCCCTCCTGATCTACTGTCTGATCGCAGACACACAGCACGGGGTCAAAGGCTGCGGGCTGCATTGACAACTGTGGTTTGTAACAATGAATAAAGTGCAGCTTCCTTTTGCACACTAACACCGTTCCTAATGGTGGGTTTTGGTGGGTATGGGAATCCTAACTTTTCACTATCTGTTCTGAAATAAAAGTTTGCCCTTTTGTTTTGCAGTCATAAGACTCAGACTCTCCTGTGTGGTCTCAATTCTGCCCTGGTATGCTAACAACCTGGGGTTTTCTGATCATTCCTGCCCAAAGTAATGGGGCAGGGGGTTGGGGGGGGGTGTTATCAGACTACACTCCTCCTAGGAAATCACAGCAGAGATGCAAGAGGTATCATTGCACAGCACAGGTTAAAACATATCAAGGAGATATATCACTTACTGACAACCATGATACACTTTTTGTAAAAAGTTTTAATAGGTAGAACAGGAAAGGCAGAACAAGAAATATCAAAATGAGAACTATATACAACATGAAATATAAAAAGGTTGAAAAAAGAATTATATGCAGTACGAATAGGAAAACAAACTATATACATATTATTGGCCACCAGCATCCCCCCTCTGGTGGGTTCTCCTGAGGCCTGCCAGCATCCTCCAAGGCCCCTAGGCACTGGTGTACGGCATCCACTGTTAGGGGAAAGGCACATTGGTTAGTTTATATTGCTGGACTTTAAAGAGGGTACAGTGGGTGGAATACCTTAAAGAAAACATTCATCTTTTACGCATTAGCTGGCCTGCATTTCAGCCCTCATTTCAGCCCGCATGGACTCAAGGAACTCCACTATGTTGGCATTCGCTGGTGGGCCAGCATCCTCCAGGGCCCCTAGGCGCTGGTGTACAGCATCCACATGGTCACCGGTGACCGTTCTCCCCCTTTTGAAAATACAGAAATGATCAATAGATACATGAACACAGGGAGCTTCTTTGGTGCATCCAATTCGCTTCCATCCTCTTAGAATGGAAGAGGTTCTCATGGCGCACAGGCTTGGGTAGTATCACACCTTAAGACCGAACCTGGAACTTTCAGCATGGACTGAACAGGCTGCCCTAGCCTGCTATGTCACCTTCCCCTCACTTGTGACGAAATGGGGAACCGCCCTCAGCCCTGGGAGACTGAGCAGCCGTTCTGTGGCTCACAAGTCCCTGTTTTCGCCTGCCCACACTGCCTGGTAGGGCTATTTCCCTTTGTAATTTGCTGCCACTGCTCCCTGAATTCACACCGCCTTCCTAGAGGAACAGTGAGATCCCTCTGACTGATTCCCCAACCCGGGAAAGTGGGTACCACAATCTTTGGGCACCCCCTGGAGAGTTGGCAACCCCTCTGATGTGGGCCCTTTTAGGTTCCCTGTTCTCCTTTTTGCCTCTGGTAACGTGCTGAGTGGGGAGGACCACGTGGTCAGGGCACGTCAGGTCTTATAACTCAAAAAAGGTTTATTTTAACTACATACAGGTTTGGCACAGTGATTATCAGACACACTTTAACACAACCGGGCACAGAAAATAAACAGGATGAAATCACAACTCCTCTGTCCCTACACACACCTCTCTCTACCTCTGGGGGGCTGTGGGCCTCAGGGTGGGATTTGCTTTCCCCCCTACTTGTTGTTGTTGAGAAACTCCAGCCCTCCTCAGGACTGGTCACCTGTACTGCTGATGGATGCTTACCAAGTGCTGCAGCTCCCTGCGCAGGCTCTTCCTCAGGTTGCCCTGGCTGCTCTTCCTCTTGTATATCTGCATGGATGACCAGTTCAGAGCAGTGAATGGAGTGACCAGTATTATTTTCCCCAGATGTCCCATCCACTCACC
>NW_015166455.1:258333-274899 GCF_001447785.1 Gekko japonicus | reverse complement strand
TGGTCGCCCTTCACGCAAGGGCCCCCCCTCTCCGGGGGGGGGGGGGCTCTGCAGCTGCTGCCTCCTGCTCCTCTTCCTCCTCCTGCTGGTTGCTGGTCTGAAGCAGCAGAACAAATCTTGAGTCCAGTGGGACCTTTCAGACCCACAACGTTTTAGTTAAGGTAGAAGCTTTGGTGTGCATGCACACTTCACTGTATCTGAGGAAGTGTGCATGCACACAAAAGCTTGTACCATAACTAAAACTTTGTGGGTCTGAAAGGTCCCACTGGACTCAAGATTTGCACTGGACTTTTAATGTTTGTTTACTAATTCTACAAAAAATCTAGTCATGACCCACCTTGGGTCTTCTGAGATAATCAAGAGAAATGCAAGCATTTACATATGTTCAATGGATGGACTCCCAGTGATGTCCCTGGTCTGCCCAGGCTCCAGCACCAATTCTCCAGCAGATTTTCTCCCGCCCCCACCTCCAAACAACATGGGATCAAGGGTTCCGGATCCGCCCCCCCCCCCCCTTAAGGCACTCTTGCATTTTAGGGAATGAAACACATATTTTCCCAATGCAAGTTCAAGATGGGGGAAAGGACAGGAGATAAATTCGAGGTGGGGGGCATACTTACAAGCGTGCCTTTGATGAGACCAATGAGGCCGGTCTGCCTGTTCCCAGACTTCGGTCATCTGGGAGAAGTATGGTGGCCTGGATCTAGTAGGGGGGAAGCCCCTCCAGGCCTCTAGGGCACTGTAAAAGCCCCCTTTCACCCGTTTGTCCATTGACACAGACACCCTGGGGAACAGTCTCATGTTCTCCAGGTGGGTACTGTGCATGAGGCTGGAGCCCAATCTTCCTGCGATGAAGATGTGGAGCGTGGCCTCCACCTCATCACTCCAGAACGCGCCTCTTCGCCGGCGGGCTGCCATACTCCTCTGTTCCTCACTGCACGTTGGGGTTTTATGTTGAGAATCTGAGTCTTATGACTGCAAAACAAGAAGGCAAACTTTTATTTCAGAACAGATAGTGAAAAGTTAGGATTCCCATGCCCACCCAACCACCCTTAGGAACTCTGTTAGTATGAACTGTTAGTATAAACCAAGCAACTCAGCACTAAACTTCCTGAACAGAACAGGTTAGTCATATTAGGGTGAAAGTCTCTCCCTGGGACACCCTGCACTTTTCCTTTTCCCCCTTCCACCCCCACGGTTCACAGGTGCTGAGGTGTCACCACGCTGTCTATTCTGCAGCTCCCTCTCCAGCAGATCCGTGAGCCTAGAAAGACTCTGTGAACAGTTCTTTAGCACCTCTTCGTGGCGTCTGATGGCTTCACGGAGCATCTCCCTGCTCTCCAGCATCTCCGGTCTCCTCGCCTCCATATAGTCAGCATGGTGGCTGTCCATTTGGTCTAGCTGAGCAGCATGCTGCCTGTCCCACTGCTCCATGATTTTCTCTGCAACTACATACAGACCATAGAGTCACTTTCTCCTGGCTGTTGTGAGCTGCCCAGGTTCCTCCTGAATGGCATGATGCTCGGGTGGAGGAGAGTTGCCGCGATGAGAGGGTCCTGGCTCCTCCTCATCAATAATGGTATAAGGCACTGATGGGAAATAAAATATAACAGCAAAGTTAAAATTCCTATTTGTGAATGTCCCTGGCAAGCAGTGTTCTGCAGCAACATAACACTGATTTATTTTGTTGGAATTATATACCCACCCTGTCCGCCAGGTTTGCATTATAATGTAATTAAAATCAGTTAGAATTCCAATAAAATAAAACTGCAATGAGCACCTTTTCCTGTTGGCATAGGTGAATCAGTACAGTACAGAGTTTTTTGGGCATTGGAGAAATACAGTGAACCAAACAATTCCTGCCTTTCTAACACTGCAAGAATACGGTTGGAGAAGAAAACGACATCCCTGTAAGGTAGACAGCACCCATAAACAAGGTCCATTTTCATAAGCCCCCAATTCAGGTTTCTTGCAAATCACAGAGAGACCGAGACAAAACTAGGAAAGCAATAACTGTCATTCCACTTCACTGAAAGAACCACCCAGCAATCAGGCAAGGAAGATCTGTACATGCATACTACAGTCATCTGTTCATTATCTTTGACAGTGAACTCACTCCCCCCCCCCATCCCTTATATGCATGACTTACCAGATCTGATATCCTCCAAGTTCACTGTCTACGAGCAAAAGAGGTCCTGGGAAAGTCCTTCCACTGGCACCTCATCTCGGAGGGTGATGGCACTTGCAACCTCCCCCCTCGGCCTCAACAATCCTTCCCCTTTAAGGATCTGATGAAGCTCCCTAAAATAGGGACATGAGATTTTTCTATTACCAGGCCTGGAATTATGATCCAGAAACTGCCTACATCTCATCCACATTGCTCTGGTTTTATTGTGGCATTCCTCTGGTGTCCGGTCATGGCCATGTTTGGCCATTCCCAAAGAAATCTTTTGGAAAACAGCATGATTTCTATGGTTTAACTTGAGAACATGCTGTATCCTGTCATCCCCCCACAATACAAGGTCAAGAACCTCCTGCTCCTCCCCGCCTATCCCCCTTGTCGCACTCATACTCCTAGTAGATCAGCAAAACCACTCTAACCAGACAGGCCTGCCACTCACCAACTTCAACCCACAAAGATAAAGGGTTTGTCTCCCTGTCCTTTATACCCAGTCCAGCTATGTGCCAGCCAGTCACCTCTTGGCATGGATGGGTGCACATCAGGCTGGGTTAGCAACATCTGTCTCACCAATCAGTGATCTCCCACCTGAACCTGCTGTCCAATGGGGTACTTGTTTCCAGGTGGCAACCTGACAACCCACCACCTTCCACTGACACATCTTTGGGCATGGAAGGGTTAGCAACATCTCTCTCTCCAATCACTGATGCCCAGCTGGAAGCCTCTATCCAATGGGGTACCTGTTTCCACTAACAGATGTTCCTCTACCGGATTATATCCTCTGTCTGAAATTCCCTCCTATGATCCAATGTTCCCTCTAAGCTGTGGAGTCTTGTGAGCAAAAATTCTACTTTCTGAACTACTTGCATTAAAGTTGTGAGCAATTTGGCTCCTGCATAAGTTAGTTTGTTTTGGAGCCATCCTTCCTGAGCTAGGACAAATATGTGTGAGCCAGAGGCTAAAAAACTGTGAGCTAGCTCACACTAACTCAGCTTAGAGGGAACACTGCTTCCTATCTCTTGTGATTTGAGATTTGTAGGAGAAAAAAAACACAATTACAATCTCCCCAGTATAAATGACACCTCAATGTTCTTCTAGCCAAACTAGTCTCTTAAGCACCCTCCCAATCGAAGGCCAACTCTTCTCCACTTAACACAAGCACGACTGCCTTTCATCTGGAAGCAGCCGCGCTCAGGTCTTGGTCCTCTTATCCCTCAAAGCGGAAGTTCAAATCACACCGGAAACGAAGGCGTGTGAGTGCCGTTCTACTCCTGGTCTCTCTATGGTCCCTCCCTAGCCCAGATGGCCGCCACAGCGGTCGTGCTGGCCGCAGCTCTGGGTGGAGGGCTGCTTCTCATAGCCCGGCGCCTCTGGTCGGCGGCGGGGAAGGTGACTCGCAGCGTGTCTGCCGCTTCCATGGAAGGCAAGACGGTGATTATCACCGGAGCTAACAGCGGCCTCGGACGAGCTACGGCGGCGGAGCTGCTACGGCAACACGCGAGGGTCATAATGGCTTGCCGGGACCGCGGCCGCGCCGAGGAGGCAGCGCGCGAGCTCCGCGCCGAGCTCGGCCTGTGCTCGCGGGGAGGGGGCGAGTGCCGCGGGGAACTCCTGGTGCGAGAGCTCGACTTGGCCTCGCTCCGCTCAGTGCGCAGCTTCTGCCAGCAGGTGCTGCAGGTAAATGCAAGGCGGGGGGGACGGGCGCCGCGGCTGAAACGGGATAGCTGCCAGGGGGTGGGGGGTGAGCAGAGAACGTTGAGGACCAGAAGGTTGCTGGAATAAGATGCACGTTCTTGATCAGCCCATTTCCCAAGCGATCTCGTAGAGCTAGAAAGCATGCACCCAAAACCAAAAAAGGTGGAAAAGCTTAAGTGTTGGGCTCTAGCAGAAGGGGGGGGGGGCAGGTGAGACAGACCCTGACAAATCACAGTTTGGGGTAAGTGGACAGCGAATGCTTCGCGCCCACTGCCTCCCAGAATACTAGAACTTGATCTGGAAAAAATGAACGCTGTGGTGTCCCAAGTCAAATTCATGGAGCTGGGTCGATCAGTGGCTATTGGGCAGAAGGACTCAGTGGAACCTCCCCATTTAAAGGCAGTGTAACTGGATACCAGTTGCGGTAGGAGGGAGTGTAAACGCCTTGCCCTGTTTATGGTCTTCTGTCTTCTCAGAGGTATGTGGGTGGCTTGTGAGGGAAACAGAATGCTGGCCTAGATGATCCTTTGGTTGGATCCAGCAGGGTTCTATTTATATTTTTTAATGATGACCTTAAGGAATTTCTTAAAATGGGGAAATCTGAGTGGCTTTGTAAAAAGACTGGGAGGCACAGGTGTTCCTAAACTGCAGTCAGAGCAGAGGTGTGGTGGCATCATCCTCAAAGGAGGGAGGAGGGACCCCTTCACCTGCCAAGTTGCAGTTGCTTAGTACAGTACAATAAGGAGGGCACCCACACACCATTGGGGCTTGGCTTGCTCCTGGCACTTGGCAATAGGGAAAGCTGTGGACATCAAATCTTTCAAGTGATGTGCTTCTGATGCGCTATCTTGCATGCAGCCCATGTGTAAATTATCACATGTACATATTATATTGGAGGTTAACCTGTGTTGGGAAACTGAAATTACTGTGAATTCCCATTGTGTACATACACAAATTGTAAACAGCAGCCATCACAGATTGTGGTTTCATGCATAAGTCTTCACAGAAGCACTCTCCCTGTAGGAACTCAGCAAGGTTTGAGGTGGCCATCAGATACTTTCAACATCTAAAAAGATGTGCAGGAAATAGAACTAGAAATGTTCCTACAGTCCAGCATGGTCCGTGAGTCTCAGTTTAGCATAGGCTATCCCTCCATCAGCACAATATCAAATGTTTCTTCATTTACAACATTTGCATTAGGTCTGATTTGAACATGATGCTGGCAAAGTCAGGAGAGTTTTGCACAGGTTTTTGCACAGGCTCCAAGTCTGATGTAAACTGTGCTGCACAGCAGCTCCACTTGCTTAATTAGTATGCTGACACAGGATCCCCAAGGTCTGTGAATCTCTGGTGTGTTAACTGAGCATTGATTGCAGCACAATTTAAGGAAGACTCTGAGTCATTGTTATCGTGGCTTAATATCCCAAACAAACTCCAGATTCATCAAGGAGCCTGCAGCCATACATCCTGGGGAACCGGAGTTTGTTTCAGCCTAGGCATGTTAAGGTGTGCTTCTCATGAGAAGGGAGGGGATGGAGTAACGGAAGCTGTATTTGTGTCTGTCATGGCAAGTTGTGACTTAGGATGACATCTGAATGCACCTTGGGTTTTAAAGTTAGAACTCTCACTCCAAATTGAGAGAGAAATATGTTATTTGAAAGGGCAGTGGGGAAAGGAGGGGAGGGGAAAAAATGGCTGTCATCTAGACAAGAACATCTCCCCGCAAAGCTATTGGTGTGACGATACAATAAAACAGTGACTGGCTTGTGAAGCCAAATTCCTATGCTGTGTTCACATTGCCTCTGCTTGAAATGTCACTGGAAGTTCTCCTGTCACTATTCAATAGCAGCGCCGTTAACAAATTCTCTTTGTGAAGAGCCACAAGTCATTTCAGAGGAACAGATGAAAGGATTTCCCGATTAAAACCCCGGACTTTAAATAGATGCTGGAGTGCCTGTTTTGTGGCGCCATATAATGGAAATGGGAACATTCTTTTATATTTTATGAGATGCAATGTTCTGGAATAATGGCCATGATGGGACTGGCAGATTGCCACTGGATGTCTCCATAGCTTTGGCCGGCTGAGTAATTTCAGTGAATACATGGTGTATGCTTTAGCAGGGAGATGTTCTTATGTTGTGTTCTTTATAAAAAGAGATAATGGTTACTTATTTTTCATTGGCTGCGGTATTTAGGTGTGTTTGTTCAGGACCTGGCTGCTCATGCATTGTAAATGTAAAGGTTCCCTTGCTCGAAAGCCAGTCGAATCTGACTCTAGGGTTGCGGTGCTCATCTCCGTTTCAAAGCCAAAGAGCCAGTGCTGTCCAAAGACATTTCCGTGGTCATGTGGCCGGCATGACTAAACACCAAGGCGCACGGAATGCTGTTACCTTCCCACCAAAGTGGTACCTATTTATCTACTTGCAATTCCTTGCTTTCGAACTGCTAGGTTGGCAGGAGCTGGAACTAGAGATGGGAGCTCACTCCATCATGCGGCACCCGGGTCTCGAACTGCTGAACTACCGACCTTCCACAGCCTGCAGTTCAGCGTCTTAACCACTTGAGCCACCGCAGCTCATGCATTGAGCCATGTACAAATATATGTTTTCATTTATGTTCCCATGCATGGGATATATATATGTACTAGGCTGGTTGTAACATGGACAGGAATACCTCCACATACCCATTACTAACTCCAGAGGGGTAGTCATATTAGTCTGTTATAGCAAAACAAAACAGGAGTCCAGTGGCACCTTTAAAGACCTAGCAAAAATGTTTTCCGGCATACACCTTCGCAATCAATTTATTTGGATTTATTAGCGCAGGAGGCACTGTTGTTAGCCTTATGGAGTGAATATCCAAAACTGCTGTGACGGGTCCTCCCAGTACCCTAGCTGGCTACTGTCACTCCTCACTAAGGCAAATGGCCCATAAGCAAGAGAGAGGCATCTTTGCTTGAAGGCTGGGATAGGAATCTTTTTTTGGGGGGTCAACCCAGTAAAAATACTTTGTGTTCCGCAGCTCCATGTCAAGTGGGACTCAAAGCCTTTCTTTGGGTAGCTTGCCATCACCTCCTGATTTTTTTCTCCCACACACACACACCCTTTTCTAGCTTGCTGCTAGGAGGTATAGTGAACTAGGAGTATATTTTTGTAGCGTGAGCCTGCAACAAGGACATGGGTAGGAATCAAGACCATGCATTCTGTTAACTAATACAACTTTATTACTACAGCGCACAACTGTAGAGTAAATACCGTTCAGGACTAGGATGCAGACTAAAGGAAGAAGGTTGCTAATCTATTTGAGATTTACAAATCCTGCATGTCTGATGTCCTTTGCCCCCTGGGTGATGCAAATGGGTGTATGGATAAAGAGAGTGCTGTGTTCCACTCACAGCACCTAGGGGTAGGGGCTGTGGCTTAGTGGTAGAGCATCTGCTTGGCATACAGAAGGTCCCGGGTTCAATCCCTGGCATCTCCACTTAAAAGAATCAGGTAGTGGGTGCTTGAGACCTGGGAGAGCTGCTGCCAGTCCGAGTAGACAATACTGAGTTTGATGGACTGAGTCAGTATAAGGTAGCTACATGTGTATGTGTATGCAGAGAGAGTGAGAAGAGAGAGAAGGGACAGCTCCTTTTCAGGTCCCCCCTCCCCAAGTGTGTAAAAAAAGAAAGTGAATTTGGCCTGCAGATTTTGGAGCCAAAATGCCACTGGAACCAGTTTAGCCAATAGGGAGGTGTTAACATATCAAAGAGATGTCATGTTTTCACCCCGGATATAAAACCATGCCTACCCAGCCAGGTTGAGGTTTTCCCAACCTCCATGTGGCCTCAAACTTGGCCAGTCTTCATAAAACTGCCCTGAACCCCCACATCCTTCACGGCTTCTACCAGTAAAGGTGAGGCAGGGGCATGGTCCTTGTTTGCCATGGCTTTCAACTTGGGAAGCACCACAAGAAACGTGACTTTCCTGGTCTCCCTGAGAAACTTTGTGCCTTTGAGATCAAAGGTAAGGCATGGCCAAACTAATTGGGGGTGTTGCAGGCATTGAAAGAGGCCAGAAAGGGAGGTTGAGCTTCCCTTCATCCATTGCAGGCCACCTGATTTTTAATTTTTTTTTATTTTAAAAATGTAAGTGATGTCATTATGTTCACATTTCTGACTCTGACTCTCTCTCTCTCTCTCTCTCTCTTTTGTTTTGTAAAGGAACAGCCTAGGGTGGATGTCTTGATCAACAATGCAGGGATATTCCAGTGTCCCTACACAAAGACAGAGGATGGTTTTGAGATGCAGTTTGGTGTCAACCATTTAGGCCATTTCTTGCTTACAAATCTCCTCCTGGGGCTTCTGAAGAGCTCCGCCCCCAGCAGGATTGTGGTGGTTTCCTCCTCCCTTTACAAGTATGGAGAGATCAACTTTGACGACTTGAACAGCGAGCTGAGTTACAACAAAAGCTTTGCTTACAGTCGAAGCAAACTGGCTAACCTCCTGTTTGTCAGGGAGCTGGCCCGACGCTTAGAAGGCACCGGAGTCACTGTCAATGCCCTCCATCCTGGTATTGTCAGAACAAATCTAGGCAGACACATACATATTCCTTTACTGGTAAAGCCCCTCTTAAATTTGGTGTCTTGGGCTTTCTTCAGATCCCCCTTGGAAGGAGCCCAGACATCTATTTATCTGGCCTCCTCTCCTGAAGTCGAGGGTGTATCTGGGAAATATTTTGGAAACTGCAAGGAGCAGCCACTACCGCCTAAAGCCGCAGATGACTTAGTGGCAAGGAAACTGTGGGATATCAGCGAAGTGATGGTGGGGCTGCTAAAATGAATGCCAAGGGGATGCACCAAATAAGTATATTGTGTAAATTATTTATTTTGAGACCTTACCATTTCCTGCCTCAATTGTCCTTTCCCTGTTGAGACACAGGAAGTACAAACAATTCTGTGTCTATGATTGGGAAGCATTATAGCAACCAGTGCAGGATATCTCTCTGTGTGGTTTTTTTTTTTTTAAAGAATCTATTCTTGGTACTAAAGAAATGTCATATTTAAAGAGAAGATTTAGAATATAAGAAAAAAGCCAGTATATTTCTGTTTTGAGAAAAGATGTAGTTGTTCAGCAAAGGGGAAGTTGTCTGGTTTCTAATATATATATGCTGGCCATTCAGAGCTTTATGTCTGAATTAGCTGTGCATGATGCTGTATTTGAAGTGTGTGGCACCTTTGTTTCTTTATTCTTAAAGGGATGCGAGGCATATGAGGGGAGGGAGAGAAATGTCTTGGGAGCACAGTGTGTGTCTGCCTGCTTTGGTGAGCAAACCCCGCTAGATATACACACAGAGACAGTATGGGGAAACCTGACTTGCGGTGAAGTAACACTGTTGCCAACTGGTTCACCAGATGCTTTTGGAGCAGAATCCGGGACACAGTTGAGCATTTAAAAGTCTTGCACAGGGTACAGCTCAAAAACTTATTTCCATCTATTGTTGCCTCATTGCCAGCTACCCTTACCCCTCCTTAAAAAAAAAAAAAAAAAAAAAGCTCTGTTGAGACAGCTCAGGCATATCAGTCAGGTGTACTTTTTGGGCATCTCAGATGTTGGCCTGAACCTTTACATTTATTATACAGCAAGGCTGAAGCCTGCTGTGTTGGAAACGTGTGCCCAGGGCCAGGTGTGGAAAAGCCAGTTTTAGGTATCTCAAGCGTGCACTTATTAAGTAGATTATTTGTATTTCCCAAAACCAAGCAGCCAGGACTTGGCAAGCCCACGGAGGCTGCGGTCCTAAGCAGCATAGCCTAATAAGCCTTGCTGAAATCTATACCCCTCGCCTCAACATCAAATACATAAAAGTGGGATATGGCACAAGGTTCTTCACAAATGCAAGAGTTCACCTGTCCGGAGCCGTCTCAGGGGTTCGTATTCCTGTGCCCTTCTTTCAGAGAAAGACATTTTGGTATATATTAATAGATGTGAATTGAACTCCACATTAAACCGGAAGCTGAGAGCTTGGCCTCTATGGATTTAATCAGAAATAAGTGAGGTCACTGAAAAAGTATGTGTAAACTACAAGCCCCAAACCACCTAAAGCTGCCATCTGTTCCTCATTACAGTACTACCAAGTGGTTTCTGTGGCCTCAGTGAGCGTGCTTCCATTTGACAACTTTCTGCTTTTAAATACAGTGGGTTGGATCCCTAGGTACTCTTATGCGAGCGGAAGACATTCCCACATATACCGGGGGGGGGGGGGGGGGGTCCTGCAATTTCCCCTGATTCCCCCCTCAAGATGTAAGCCCCCCCCCCCCCAATATTGTGGGCTGCATTGTTCCTGAGCCTCAAGAGTAGCTTTTTGGAGGCAGAAGGAGAGCTGCAGACAGGGAAAAGTGGGAAAGGTCTATAGTGCCTGTGAACTTCTGCTTGCAGTTCAATCCAATAGAACTAACACCAGTACTGAGTGTGTTCCATGAAGAGATATGCTGTAGTGGGTCTGAGACCAGTGTGTGAATCGTCTTGAGTGGGTTTCTGGCTTCCTGCCTCAGGAGTGTAGCCCATGTCTTCCTGAGCCATTTCACTGGAAGTCCAGGTTTGGGTGCTTGTTCAGTAGCACTGGCATGAAATTTTATATGTATATATAGACATATATATAATATATGAACACACACTACTAAATGTGTCTAAACTAGACTTGTATTGCACCAGCTAGAAATTCTGTATATTGACTCTCAACCACAAAAAAGCACCTTTAGTTACATAAACATGCCTTATTTTGTTCTTCTGAAAAGATGATATCTAAAATTAAAAATGTATAAAACCCATGTGTGGACATTGTTCTTGTTTCCTGATTTAAATGAGAGTCCTGAAAATGTTTAATTGGCATCTCCAGGAAAGAAAAGTGTTCCAATGAAAAAGTTACTTTTTACAAAACCAAGCCAATAGGTTGCCTAGTTTTAAAATGTATGAGGAAACCACAGACCTTTTCTCTACCGAGGCCCAAATGGAAGGGGTGGGTGAAGATATTTTTGCACGCATGTATGGTCCTGACTAATGTTTGGTGAGTATTACTTGTGAGTATGCATGCTTAGTTTTCTTTTTTACTCTAAATCCTAAACAGGTTTCTTCGTAAGCATTTCTACTGGTTTCACTGAAAGGTACATCAAAGTCAGGTTTACAAAGCTATGCTGAGACAGTTGTGAATAACTGTGGTGACATGGTCTTGTCCCACTGCTCTGCCACCAACTGTGGCCAGACAGACCCACAGCAACTCATTCTACTACTTCCTTGTTTGCCTAGGTAGTGGCAGCAGGTCTCATGCGTCACTCACTTCTGCCATACCACTGATCCCTACTTCTGTTTTTGCTGCTGCCTCTCCAGAGCTTTTCTTTAAACTGCAGGTGTGCTGTGTACAATATCTGTTTTATTTAAGCTTAGTGTGGAGTTCCAGTTTAGGGACAAATCACTTTCTTCACAAATTCCCTGTTAAGTGGGTAATAGTCATGGGAAACTAACAAGGTACTCAGAAGCAGTTTCTTCAAAAAGAAACTATTGGCTTGGATCCCATACTAAATCTTTGCTGACTGAAAGGATTTCCATCAGCAGAACAGGACTTCCTTACCAGTCCTCCTGCTGATTTAACTTAAAAAAAATTAACCTGAAATACTGCTCTGGAAGACAGGGACCCCCTTCCCCCCCTTTGCAAAAACTGTATGCAGGAGGATTTGGCAGTCTGCAGTAGGAGGGGGACCTGGTAAAAACTTTCCTTTCTATTAGCAGAAATTCTTGTCAGATCCAACCATCCATGAAGAGCAACTATCCAAACTTATATTACTACTAGGAATAAGGCCCATTGTGGAAATAAATACGAGTTCTAGAAAGGCTCTGGGCAGGTGCCCCAGCCTTGGGCACTCAGTGTCAATTTGCTGTGGTGACCTCATTTTCTCCTGAGGAACTGATCTATGCTACCTGAAGAACAGTTGTAATTTTGAGTGATCTCCACCCCTCACCTGGAGGTTGGCAACAATGGTTCCCCATGAGAGACTGGCTGGTTTGGATGGTGGAGTCTATGGCATTGTACCTGTCTGAGGTCCCACCTTTCCTCAAACTTCCCCCTCTCCAGGCTCCATCCCTCAAATCTCCAGGAATTTCCCATCTGGAGTTGGCAACCCTATCTCCTTCCCAGCCAATCATCAACCTACCTTTATTTTCCCCTCACTCTTCAGCTTTCCATACCCCCCACACACACACCTGCAGCCTCTACTGTGCTCTGAAGCCCTGACTACTATGTCACATTGGCTGTCATACGGGGGCCATCTCAGCAGGATATAAGGACACAGAGTCCACCATTTTCTCCAGGTGAACTGATCTCTGCCATACAGAAAGCAGTTGTAATTCTGAGTGATCTTCAGCCCTCACCTGGAGATTGGCAACAATGGTTTTCCCCAACAGGCACTAAGGGGAAATGTATTTTACCTCAGAACAGTAATGGCAAACTGTTTAGAATGTTGGAGGTAGGACTCAGGCAATACAGCCAGTGGATAGGGTGACTCTGAGTGACAGATCAGGGAGCCAACTGATTTGGGAGTGTGTTGGAATGTTCAGGGGAGTCCATGACCAAAACAGAATTATATTTAAGGAGAGATTCAAAACAGTTTCAGCAAAGTAAACATGTAGATCCAAAAGTTAATGGATAAAGTTCATAATGCTTTGTAGCCATTCAGATTGACAGTATCATCTCTTAGTAATCTAAGGTCTCCTTAACTGTTTCTGTCCAGTAATATTTTTTAATTGTAAAAAAAAAACATTGCTGTTTCTTTAGATTTCCTAGTTAATTTACCTCAGTTGTAGCCAGTACACTAACCCTCCCAAGTGGCATTTCTTCAGCTGTCATTCTTAACTTGCCCGTCTTTGACATATTCTTGAGGTGTGTCTCCTGTCTCTGTCTAAAAGGTTGTAGGGCTGTCCTTTTAACCATTTTAACAGTTTTAAATAACAACTTGAAGCAGTGGAGCCTTTGGATGACAAAGGAATAAAGGGATTGCTAAAGGAAGATGGGGAGATGGTGGAGAAGTTCAATGACTTTTTTGCTTCTGTGTTCATGGTGGAAAGTGGAGGGCATGCCACAGCCCCTATTTTCAGAAAGGGAGTCTGAAGAACTGAGCCAAATTGAGGCGACCAGAGATAAAGTTCTAGACTTACTGTGGAAATTAAATTGCATGCACCCAAGAGTTCTTAAGGAACTTAGATGTGAGACAGTTGATCTACAAACCCATATATGTAACCTATCACTAAATTCAACTGCTGTACCAGAAGACTGGAGAGTAGAAAATATTATGCCAATTTTTAAAAAGGAATCCAGAGGAGAACCAGAAAATTACAAGCCAGTCAGCCTGACGTCTGTCCCAGGCAAAATTAGTAGAAATTGTAATAAAAGACAGAATTGTTACGCACATAGAGCGACAAGGCCTGCTGAAGGAAAACCATCATGGCTTCTGCAAAGGGAAGTCCTCCCTCATCAGCCTTTTGGAGTTCTTTGAGAAAGTGAACAAGCTTGTAGACAACGGTGACCCAGTAAACATTACATATCTGGACTTTCAAAAGGCTTGTGACAAGGTAACTCACTAAAGACTTAGCAGTCATGGGATAAGAGGACAGGTTCTGCTATGGATTAACAACTGGTTAAATGACAGGAAGCAAAGAGTAGGAATCAATGGAGGGAAGTAAGCAGTGGGGCCCCACTAGGATCAGTATTGGGACTAGTACTATTTAATTTATTCATAAATGATCTGGAACTAGGGGTAAGTAGTGGCCAAGTTTGCAGATGACAGAAAATTATTCAGGATGGTGAAAACTAAGGATGACTGTGAAGAGTTTCAAGAGGACCACCACAAACTGGGTGAGTGGGTGACAATGTGGTAAATGAAGCTTGGTGGTGATAAGTGTAAGGTGATGCACATTGGGACAAAAAACACCAACTTCAAGTGTAGGTTAGTGGGGTCTGAACTGGCTGAGACAGAGGGGAAAACATCTTGGGGTCGTCGTGGATAGCTCAATGAAAGTGTCAACCCAGTGTGCTGCAGCGATGAAAAAGGCAAACTCTGTGTTAGGGATTATTATGAAAGGGTTTGAGAAGGAAACGGCCAATATTGTAATGCCCCTGTATAGATCTATGGTGCAGCCTCCTTTGGAATACTGTGTACAGGTTTGGTCACATCTCAAAAGGACATTGCAGAGTGGAAAAGCGAAGAGGAGAGAAACCACCAAGATGATCAGGGGGTTGGAGCACCTTCCCTATGAGGAAAGGCTGAGGAGTCTGGGACTTTTCAGCATAGAAAAGAGGGGGGGCATGATAGGTTTATAAAATTATGCATAGGGTGGAGAGAGTTGACAAATTTTCTCCCTCACAAAATATTAGAACTTGAGGGCATCCAATGAAGCTGATGTGCAGTAGGCTGAGGACAGACAAAACAAAATATTACTTTACACAGTGGAGGATGTATTGATGGTCACAGGAATAAACCGCTTTAAAAGGGGATTAGATAGATTCATGGAGAATAAGTCTATAATAGCTACTAGCTGTGGTGACTGAGTGGAACCTCCACATTCAGAGGCACTAATCCTCTGAATCCCAGGGCCAGGAGGGAAGGCCTTGGCTTCTATGCCCTGTTGTGGGTCCTCCAGAGGAACTGGGTGGCCACTGTGTGAGACAGAAAACTGGACTAGATAGACTATTGGTCTGATCCACAAGGACTCTTCTCATGTTCTTCTGAGTTGTTTCTTTTGGATCTGCATAAACACAGTCACAGAACTTTCCTACATTAACCTTCTACAAGATTGTATGACTCAGGAAGATTCGTACTCTTGGCTGTGAGAATTGTAAGGTGGGACTGTACGTATGGCTCTAAGCCTGTCTCAGGGTTATTTTCAAATGTAAAAACTGGATCCTGAAGGACACTGTTTTGGAGTTGAAAGAAATAGTTGCTGCAAAGAACAGCAAACAAAAATTACACCAGTTTTCCTAAACGATTGCTCTTGGGGAAAAAGGCTCTTGGGTGATGAGTTGAAATGCTAGCAGTGTATATGTGCCATGAATACAAGAAAGGCCTGTACATGTGCCATGAACATGAAAAAGGCTATGATTATATACTTATATATTGTGCTGTTCTGAGAAACTATGAGCAGTGCATGTGACCTTCCCTCATTATATCCTCCCAAACCTCTACGAGGTAAGTTAGGCTGAGCAAGAATGGCTGGCCACCCAGTAAACCTCATGGCAGAGGCTGCAGTTGAACCTGCTCTCTCAAATCCTAGTCTAGCATTAACCTCTACACCAATGCTCCCTCTAAACTGTAGAGTCTTGTGAGCAGAAATTCTACTTTGTGAGCTACGGGCATTAAAGTTGTGAGCGAGCAATTTGGCTATATTAGTTTGCTCTGGAGCCATCCTTCCTGAGCTAAGACAAAAATGTGTGAGCCAGAGGCTAAAAAACTGTGAGCTAGCTCACACTAACTCAGTTTAGAGGGAACACTGTACTATACCACACAAGGTAAGGGCTTGGTCCTATGGGAGGCTGTATTTTTATTCAGCTGTAAAAACTTCTTTTTGCTCTTGCAGTCTCCTCCTAAACTTCTGTCCTATCTGGATGTCATAGATTGGGCTGCTGTGATGTCACAGTGGAGCTTTGCATATGGGAGCATTGTAGCCCTCTTATCTGCCATTGGTGATGTGGTTGTGAACTCATAGTTGAGTTTAAGCAATTGAGTGCAGTGAGGAAGGGGAACGTATAACTGAAACTGGAGTCCAGGAAAAAAATTTTTAAAGCATCAAACCTCATTGGCTTTTGAAAGGCACATCAGAATTGCATTGGAGTTTCTTTGATGAAATGAAGACTGCAAGATTGGGCTGCTTGTGTCTGGATTGGTCATTTGTAAGGACATTCTATGGAAATGCTGAAATAATAGTACTTCTAAGTAGCAGGTTTAGAAACAGGATGTTAGGGAAATGAGCCTCTTTCCTGCCCAAACTACCTTGATTCCTTTCTATTGATGGTGGTGTAAAACAAAAATAAACAAATTCCAAAAGTATTTCAAATAAGTTTAAATTGTGATGTTGGGCTTGTTCTTTGCTTTTCATATAAACCTTACTTTCAGGCTGATCTTATGGGCATTCTTCACCTGGCAAAACACTCAGAGAAACTTAGACAGCAGAATATGATGCTTGGTGAAAATGGAGCTGTTGTTTTCCATAGCGGAAAAAGGGCATAATTCCATCTCTTCTCCCAGCAACCACCACCATGACCACCTCCATGTCTGCTGTGACTGGCCTCAGATCTAAGTGCTTATATATGGATTTTGACCAGGTTCCAAATATCCTAAGCAATACTCAGAAAGGAATGGGAGGGGAGGGGGGGGGAGAACCCATGTCTCCAATCATCCCTGACAAAGGAAGCACAGTAGCACAGCAGCATTTTTCCAAGTTCAACAAGTGTCTTGTTCCAACTTCTTAACTGTTTGTATGTAACAGGTCATTTCAAATGCCAGATACTGAGGTGAAAACAAGACTTGAAGGAGTTTGGGAATGGAGAAAAGCGAGAGGCCTTGAGCTATACAGGAGTAGAATGCTCTATATTCACCCAGAGGAGAGGGATGGCCCTTTTTGCTGATTTCCTCCTTTCACTGCAGCCACTAACTTCAACCGCAACGGTGTT
>NW_015166455.1:247259-258290 GCF_001447785.1 Gekko japonicus | reverse complement strand
GAAAGTTGCCTTTTATGACTTGGTTCTTGTTCAAGCCCTGATACCGTCATGGCAAGCACTCTAGGACTGTATGCTGTTCATAACATTGCAACTATCTTACCATTCTTTGGGTAACATCATCTTAAGGATCTCAAGATGGAGGCTGCCACAGGAAGAGCTGTGGGGAACCCTTAACGTTTGAACATACTGCAGGTAGCCCATACTTGTTCTATGCAAGCATCACATCACATCACAATCAGACATCCCCCCCTCCCTACAAAACCTCTACTATATACCAGAGTTCTTATCTGGATCGCCACACCAAACCTCAGTGCTCACAATGGAATAGACTATTCGGGATCTGGTGAGTCATCAGTGATATTAGGAACTGGGTTATCAACATGTTAACTGAAAAGGAAGCAAGGAGATTTTCTGTGAAACTGGTTAAAATGGGAGAGGCCATTCAATGGTACATATGATTTTCAAACAAGATTGACAGGTCCGCCTGTCTCCAAAATGGAGTTTGGTGGGCCAAGTTCAAATTCCTCATATCCTGTACTCTGCCAAAATGGAACTGACCCTTTAAACATTTCTTGGAATTTCACACTGGTTGGAACAGTGGGGAGGGGAAAGCACTATGTAATACCTTATAGCAGACCGACCGAATTAGCCCAAAACACAGGGTCTTGTGCTAATTTGTTTGGGCCAATTAAAAATATTGCATGGCTTCTCGTTTTTTGGAATTTTTCATGGACCAATATGGCTATGCAAACTTTTCCTGTTACTTCCAGGTAACACATATGTAGGATCAGGATGTGCCAAGGCAGAATTTTGTTGACCGCTCCATTTGTGTTGCTTCTGACCCATGCATCTGAGGAGCTTTTCTGTGTTTTGAAAAGCACTGTTCTTCTGTCAGTACACATCACATTTCTTTTGGAATCCAGGAGAGCAGAGCCCTGGCTTTTATTAAACTGATTAACTTAAACACAACACTTCTATCATGAGTTTGGACCTTTCAGCAGACTGAAGCAGCTCGCCAGTACTCTGGAACGAGTGAGTAAATTGACTGCTCCATGTACAGCAAGTTGTTTGTTTTAAAACTGCAGCAGGGCATAGCTGTGTGTTTGTGCACCGGCTTAACATAGGTCTCTGCTTTATATCTACAAATTACAGCATTGTTTCTTGTTACTTCTCATTTACGGATCTTTACTTCCTGACGTTTCTTTTGTGCTGCAGCCATTTTAGAGAAGGATCGTAATTTGTTTACTGCGCAGGGGCTCTCACTTGCTTCCACTGAGCTCACTGACGATGCCAAAGAGCATTTTCTGACTTTTAATAAAGAGCAAAATTGGGCTTGTCCTCTGTGTTCTTTTGTATAATTTTTCTGTCTTGGCCTGTCCTCCTGCTCTTGACATTGTAAATTCCAAGTGGGAGGACTCCAGTTGGTCCTTGCACAAGGGTGGACCTGGCTTCAAGTTCAACCCAAGAAAAAAAGCAGACAGGATGAACAAATCTCCCAAAAGGGTTTTCAATTGGCAAGTACCAACTGTGAGAGAGCCCGGCTTTGGGCACAGTACAGTATCTGAAGAGAAGAGTTTAGTTCCCACCCCCCTGTTGTTTTCCTGATCTTATATCCATCCCCAGTGCATATTTGTCTTATTGGAGAAAATACAGCCTTAGCAATCAGGGTGTTTTCCCAGCGGAGGGAAATACTAGCTTGGGAAGACATCGGAAGGTTAGGGAAATGGCTCGAGTGAATGACTAAATCCCTCTCCCCCACAGCATGTTCCTGATTCATGTCAGCTTTCAGTGGGCACATTAAAAAAAAAAAATCATTGACAGATCTCCCAGTTTCATGTAAGGCCTGACCTACACGTCCTGTAGAATAAGAAGGTCGCTGAAATGAGATGATTAAGTGGGCTGTACAAATTTAGTCTGTAGCAGGATAGTCCAAAATTCTTCTAGATTAATAATTCCCTGTAAGCGTAAAACTGGGAAAGGCTGAAAAGGTTAGGGCAATACCTTTCTCCCTGGCATACTACTTTTAATCTGCAGGGACTTTTAAATATAGGGGCACATTAAGGATATAATCCCCCCTCGCACAAACGGAAATAATTCAGTTTATTTCACTCCCTCAGAAGCCTATCATCTTGTTCAGCTGCATGTGTAGACCACATAGGATTTTAGTCCTCAGATGGTCTAATAACTTGTTACTTAGATATAAGTTGATTTATTTACTTTACAGCTAGGGTTGTAGGGTTGCCAGCCTCCTGGTGGGGCCTGGAGATCTCCCACTTTTACAACTGATCTCCAGATTACAAAGATTAGCTCCCCTGGAGGAAATGGCTGCTCTGAAGGGTGGACTCTATGGCATTGGACCCTGCTGAGGCCCCTCCCCTCCCCAAACCCCGCCCTCTCCTGGATCCACCCCCAAAGTCTCCAGGTATTTTCCAACCCAGACCTGGTAACACTATAGGGTTGCCTACTCTGGGTTGGGAATTCTTGGAGATCTGGGAGTGACGCCTGAGGAGGGCAGGGTTTGGGGAGGGGAGGGACCTCCCCGGGGTATAAGGCCATAGAGTCCATTTTCTCTGGTAAAACAGATTTCTGTCATCTGGAGATCAGTTCGAATTCCAGAAGATCTCCCAAGCCCCACCTTTCTTGCTGAGACTCAAGGCAGATTACACAGTGTAAAACAATACAATCAAACCGCACGAGACACCCAACAAACAATACAATAGGACTACTGTTTTACGGGCTGTTGCTGCAATAAATTAGATCGGATCGGAATACAACAGGACTAGGTCATGAAAATGAGAAACAGTACCAAAAAAAATCAGACACAATATGTCATAATGCAAAAAGAATGGAGTTACAAAAGTAGAAAATAATGCAATAAGAGCAAGATAATACATAATAATCCATAAAATAGAATACAATCAGTATTTTAAATAAAAGAACTCTCCATTCAATTATGCTAATTCCCTTTATAAAATGCACTTCATTTTATAAGGTTCTGGCATAAGACTACCAACGTGGAGACAGCATAAGGAAAAGAGTGGGGGGGGGGTTGTTGTATGGACAAATTTGTAATGCAATATATACAGGCCCATAGCCAGGATTTTATTTTGTTTGGGGGCATTTAAATTTTTAAGGGGGCAGTTAAATTATAGTTAATTAAATTAATCTGAATGTCTGTCTTTAAAGGTGGAGGCTCCAAGCCTGTTTCTAGCCCTTCCTTTCAAGGGGCAGGGCAGTAAGCACATCAATTCCTAAGGAAAAAACCACTCAGAGGGCATTTAATTGCCTTCAGAGAGCATTTAAGGAGTTTTGTAGCAGAAAGCTAAAAATAGAGCCTTTTGAGTTCCCTTCTACAGGGCAAGAAAACTTAAAAGGGCACCTTCAATACATCTCCAATAACCCCCCTTTCTGCTAGCCCAGTACCACCTGGGTCATGGTGAAAAATAAGATTTCTGGTGTGGCTATTTGTGGGGCAGGGCTTTTAATTTGGGGGGGCAGAGCCCCCAAATGCCCCACTGTAGCTACAGGCCTGAATATATATGTTGAACATTGGGATACTGGAATGAAACTCAGAATGCAAATTGTTCACACCTGTATTTCAAGCTGAAATACTGCCACAGGTTTCCCAGACGTGTCTTGAGGTGACATCAAAGACCAAAACACATTTGTTGTGTTGCATCAAAATATGTTGCACTTGCATAAAAAAGACTGCAAGAGAGCATCAATGGTGTTGACCATCCAGAAAGGCAAAACCCCAAAACCCTTTTTCAAATGTATGAGTTTTTAATATTGTTGGTCATTTTGACTAGCCAACCAGTGAGCACAACAGGATAAACACTAGAAAATAAAACAGGAAATTCAGTGGTTAGAAATACTGTTGTACTACCCAAGACGTGGGATAGGAAATGTGAGGGGAGGCAATTGGTAAGATTCTGTGAATCTCTTCAGCTAATGATAATGCCTTCCCCAGCACAAGGCATCTTCCCTTGATACAAGAGACTTATCAGGGGAAGGCACCCTGTGCCAGGAGAAAATGTTGCTGTTAGCAGAATGGATCCATGGGTTTCAGCCCATTTCACTGCACTCCATTTACCATCTCTGGGATCACTTCAGCAGTAGTAGCATAAGGAGAGGAGGCCACCAAGATTCATGATGAAAATCATGGTTCCCAAGAAATCACTAGTTTAGAGAGACATCAGAGACATTTGCTGGACTTGCTTTTGCTATGGAAAGGAATTGATTTATTGCCTCTTGCTTGGAACTACTCAAAACCAGGTCCGTTTGAATCGGCTCTGCATTTAACACACAATACAGGCCTTGTGGTGTATTCTAATACCAAGAGCCGTTCAAAATGATGAACCAGCACAGCATCAACATCAAATGTTGGCACGACCAGGCCTGAAGAACATGACCTAGAAAATCTGCTTTTTTTCATCCTCTCACATTATCATCATCATCATCATCATCATCATCATCATCATCATCATCATCATCATCATCATTATTATTATTATTATTATTTTAAAAAAATGGCTTAAAGAGTTTTGGTGAGTTCAAAAAATTGCACACTGTTATGTGCCATTGATTTTGTCCTAATACAATGTCTCACATGGATTGTGTTTGTTTGTTTTGGATTTTACATTTGGACCAACTTGGCTATAAACGTTTTCCAAGAAATAGCCCAATGAAAGTCTTTCTCTTTATGACTTCATGAAGCAGTTTCATTCATACCAACATTTCTTCCAAATGGTGCCCTTTATTAGACTGATTACAGCTGTCTGTATTCAGTTGTGGGCTGTTCCACCAGTGGCCCCAATAGGGTTGCCAACCAATAGGTGCTGCAAACCAAAGAGAGAGATCATGGGATGGAATTTGAAAGGAAGCAAACAACCATGATGTACAGTGCCAAAAAAAAAGTTCTTCACAGCCTTGTAAATTCTTTTTTCAGTATTCAGTTTACTGGAAGCAATTCAAACACCATCAACACCAACTAACCATGCATATTACATCTCGTTTCGTGTATATCTTTATCAAAGTGGGTAACATTGAAATACCTATATAATATTAATCCATTTGGCAAACACTCTAGTCATATCTCAGTCACATGTTTCCTGGTGTATTGTTGCTGCATTTGTGCAGATATCCAGGAACTCTGTTCTCTAAGTTTCCTAGGTCTCGCCATGGAATGGATAGATGAGGTAAAAATGTTTTAATAAATAAAAAAGTAAACAAAAGCAGATGACAGTTAACATTGCTAGCTAGTTTGCTTAAAACTTTTAATTTATTTTACCAGTTATGGCCAGTAATGGCGGCTGGTTTCTTCTATTTTTAGCTTTCTGCTACAAAACTCCTTTAATAAGCAAACCTCCTAAGTATGTTTTTCAATTAATCTTGTGAAAATCAGTTTCATGCTTTTGATTAATCCAGTTTTTAAGGGGGGCACAAAGCAAAGTTTTGAAATATTTTTTTCCAGCCCTTCTTATATGTCACAAAATAACAATACAAAATCCTTGAGAGATCACCTTCAAGCCTTTGTGAAAAACCTCATAGGCACAAAGCAATCAAAATGATTGGGACCAGATACATTAAGGAGACACTCTATTAAGTTATATTCCCATGGGGTGAAACTAACTATTATTAATTCAGTGTCTGAAGTATTACAAATGTACCCCATTAGTGAAATTCTCCATCTGGCTAGACTCACTGTGTAGGAAGCTTGTCCATTTCATGTATTCAGAGACAGGTTACTGTGTCAAAAGTACTAGCAGCAACTGTTGGTATGAAAACAAAAAAGAAACCTGGGCCAAGTTCAGACTGGCCATTTGCCCCAATATAGGCACAAGCCAGAAACGTTTCACAAACGGATTAAAGGGGCCGTTCACACAAGGACATCTGTCAGGCGTTCCCCAGCTGTACTCAACCCGTCTTGTAACGCTTCCCTCCCGAGTTTAAAAGATACCAGGTGAAAGTGGTATCAAACCCTGGAAAGTGCGATTATCCCATGTCCATCCTGCTTCCCAGAAGTGTGAACGTGAAAAGCCGCGATCTGGTAGGGGTGTGCTTATGTGCATGAGCGCATAAGCGCACATAACCGGATTACCAGAAAAAGCCGCTTGCAGCCACGCCTCCGGGCCAACAGTGTGAATGCTCCCTTGCACCTCCTCCCCAGTATGCTCCCGCATCAGTTTGCCACGACTCCCTCCCACTTCAAACTGCCAGTTTGAACTCAGCCCTTGATCAATCAGCAATAATCAAAACTACAACTTAAAAACCATGCAATGCAGCAGAGCACCTAAACTCATGCCACAGCTAGATTAGTGGTTTGCATTTACTTTTAAAACAGAAAAACTACATGAATGGGCCACATTTCGTTGTATTAGAAAAAGCAAAAAAAACAAACCCAATGTTTCACATTGGCAATGCAAAGCAATGCAGTAGAAGTATTTGTATTTAGGTTTGCCAACCTCAAGGTACAGGCTGGAGTTCTTCTGGAATTACAACTGATCTTCAGATGACAGAGATCAGCTCCCCTGGAGAAAATGGCAGCTTCAGAGGGCAAACTTTATGGTATACCATAGAGTCTAGGTGAAATGGAAGTCCCTCCCTAAGTACTTCCCCCCAAATCCCCAGGAATTTCCCAAACCAGAGTTGGCCACTCAAACTCATATCTAATAGAGAATTAAACCAATATAATAAAATGAATGAAATTTGAAACAAATGTGTTCTTCAAGTTAAAATAGGAGAAATGAAACCATTCCCACCATGCACATTTGGAATCCTCAGTTTTAGATAATTTCCACAGTAGTGCAATTCCCCGCATTGACTTAAAAAAAAAAATTAACAGAAATTTTTATTCAGGATATAAACATACATATTCAACATTTCATTTTCTCTGTTTATCCCCTTAACGTTTAACACTCAATTTTCTATTTTAATGCTCCTGTTACATCCTGCTCCCCTCCCTTATATACGGCTTCCCACAGTGCTTTGACCTCCTGTTCTATACTTCTGTTCCCTTTTCCTTTTCCCACCCTCTTTACTTTAAATCACTAGGTAACTCTTATTTTATAATATTAATTATTTCTGTTCATAATCTAGCTTTCAAATAACTCTATCTTTAATAGTTATTTCCATTATAGCAATTATTTCTACTCATTATATACCTCTCAACTAACTCTTAATTTAATAATTGTTAACGCAAACCTGCACTGACGTTTTTGAAACTGCATGTTATGTGAAATTTTCTGCACTTGACTTTTTCTTACCTGGCGCAACCTCGAAGTTTTCTCCTTCTTACCTCGTGTTTTCGGAACTTGCTAAAACTGGGAACACATGACACATGGTTTTAAAAACGTCAATGCAGAGAATTTCACTACTGCAGAAATGGTCACTGCTAAACTAAACTAGCTTTGTTTTTTATTATGTATCCTTCATACACAGAAACATAAGTCTCCACAAAATGAAAAAAGGGATTAAGGCACCTAAAAAGGTTCACTTTAAATATGAAAATACAAACTTAAAATTAGATACACACACAGAACCCAACTTGTCACCATCAATACACAAACATAACTTCAAATAATATGGTTTCTCTGTAAAGTAGGGAAAATATCTAAAAATGCAAATACATAATTTTAAAGAAATTTATGAAAACTGCTTTTTAAATCAAAATAGGTAAAGAAGCTTTATCACACACAACATGTGGGAGCAGGGGGGGGAATATCATATTTTCAGTCATACAGGCAACTAAGTAAACATGTGGTGAAAACCTTTACCAGAAATTTGTAAGAACAAGCTCATTTAAAGAAAACATATTGAAGATGTTCTATAGATGGCATATTTCCCCAGCGAGATTAAATAAATATAATAAAAATTTGGAAAGAACTGTTGGAAATGTAACTTTTGCAATGGCACGTTTTACCACTTATGGTGGTCATGTAACAAAGCAAAAAATACTGGTCTGTGATAAAAAGAATTATAGATAAAATGTTGGGGGGGGGGAATTCCATTTATACCTGAATGCTTTTTATTGAATGTAATCCCTGAAATGTTTAAGAAAAACGAGATCTATTTAATAATGCAAATCTTGACAGCAGCTAGAATTGTATTTGCTAGAAAATGGAAAGACAGTAAAGTTCCAACTAAAGAAGAATTTTTAAAAAGTTATTGGATATTGCAGAGATGGAAAAATTAACTTTCATTATTGAAGAGAAAAATACAACCAACTGTGTATGTAAGTGCCAGGGCTTTTTTGTAGAAAAAGCCCAGCAGGAACTCATTAGCATAATAGGCCACACCACTGACAGTACATCTCATTAGCATATTAAGCCACACCCCATACCTTTCCTTGGCTGGCCTGGGCGCCCCGCGGCTGCGGGGAGCCTGGGCAACCCAGCCCTTGGACAGGCCGGGGAAGGCCTCCCCAATCCTTCCAGGGGGCCCCCTGGCCCACCCGCCACGGAGTCGCCAGGGGGGTCACTCTCCAGGCCTTCCTTCAGTAGCCACGCACACAGAGGTTTTGGCTGTTGTGGGCGTGGCCACCTCTGAAGCTAGCTGGAACTCCGTTCCTGTGCATTCCTGTCCAAAAATAGCCCTGGAAGTGCTAATAAATTATAACAATGTTCAAATAATAAAGGAACTATTAACATTTATGTGTGTTCTTTTCTTTCAACAAATACATATTTCATTTGTGCCTAAAATTCCTATTTCATAAATGACATTTCATTAACATAAGAAAATAAGAGAAGCCCATGTTGGATCAGGCCAATGGCCCATCCAGTCCATCACACAATGGCCAAAAATACCAGGTACCATCAGGAGGTCCACCAGTGGGGCCAGAACACTAGAAGCCCTCCTACTGTTGCTCCCCCCCCCCAAGCACCAAGAATACAGTGCATCACTTGCCCCAGACTGAGAGTTCTTATCTATACCTTGTGGCTAATAGCCACTGATGGACCTCTGCTCCATATGTTTATCTAATTCCCTCTTGAAGGCATCCATGCTTATAGCCGCCACCACCTCCTGTGACAGTGAATTCCATGTGGTAATCACTCTTTGGGTGAAGGAGTACTTCCTTTTATTTGTTCTAACCTGACTGCTCAGCAATTTCATTGAGAAAGGGAGAAAAGTACTTCTTTTACCTACTTTATCCCATGCATAATCTTGTAAAGCTTGATCATGTCACCCCTCAGTCATTGTTTCTCCAAGCTAAAGAACCCCAAGTGCTTTAACCTCTCTTCAACCCTTTTATCATTCTAGTTGCCTTTTTCTACACTTTTTCCAATGCTATAATATCCTTTTTGAGGTGTGGTGACCAGAACGATACACAGTATTCCAAATGAGGCACCAGCCTCCCTTTCCCATTCCTTTTCTGTGACAGTGTCTATTTATTTATTTATTTATTTATTTAGGCCCCGGTCACACGGGCCAGATAACGCAAGGGGGAGGCATGGCTTTTTGCGCCGGCACACTTTAACGCGCCAGAACGTGATCAGACGCTTCTGCAGCAAAGTGGGGTTTTGTTTGTCAGTGCGTGTTTTTGGCGCACATCAAGAGCGCGCTTGAGTGATCACACGTAGGTATTCTGTGGACGGCCCGTAGCAAACCATTTGCTAGTAGGCTTCTTAACTCTGGATCTTCGGGCGGATGCTACGGGTCGGCGATGGGTGTGCTACGCTTGCCACATGTGTCCTTGTGATTGCGCCCATATACTCTGCTCTACATTCGTGTCTCTCCTGCCGCAAATGCCGCATGTGAACAGGGCCTTGCTTCATTTTTACCCCACTTTTCTCCCCAGTGGGGACCCAATGCAGCTTAGATCATTTTCTGTTCCTCCATTTTATCTTCACAGCAACCCTGTGAGCAGATGAGATTGAATATGTGGAAGAAGAAGAAGAAGAAGAAGAGAAGAGATTGGATTTATAGCCCACCCTTCACTACCTGAAGGTGTCTCAGAGCGGCTTACAAACTCCTTCCCCTTCCCCTCCCCACAATAGACACCCTGTGAGGTAGGTGGGGCTGAGAGAGCTCTGACAGAAACTGCTCTTTTACAAGAACAGCTCTTATCAGAACTACAGCTTGCCTAAGGTCATCCAGCCAGGTGCAAGTGGAGGAGTGGGGAATCAAACCCAGTTCTCACAGATTAGAACCCATCAGGCTTCCAAGGCAGAGTAGTGATTCGAACCCAGGTCCCCCAGATCCTAGTTCAACACCCTAACCACTGCCCCCACCCTGGCCCACCCTACCTTTCCAAAGATGTTCCCTCTCCTGCCAGTATATCAGCACATTTCAGTATTTCCCCCCTATTTTTGAGACAATTTGGGGACTCAAAACCTCCATGTCCTAAATACTACCAGGGGCTGGTTTTATGTACCACAAAACATTGGCTGGTGCCGAAACAGAACTTTTTGATCAAGGTCAAAATGAAGTCATCCTTCATCAGTGTCAGAGAAACAGCATGCACACCAGGAAGATGCCTGAGTTATGTCACAATATTCAGATCAAAAGGAACATATTATACGTATTATAATAAGCCTAGCGATTTCTCTTGAAAGAAAGCAATTTGAAGTTGCAAACATCTGCTGGAAAGCCCGTGGAGATTACGAATGCCCAGTTACAAAAACATTCCAATCACAGGCTTGGAAAGCTTTGAATATTTTTCCTGCGATGTAAGTTGGCGCAACTGATAACATAGCTTGACATGTTTTGCATTATATCAGCTCTTTTATTTGAATAAGGAATAGATAAACAGAAAGCACCATTTTAATTTTAAACCTGTTAACCTGAATGGAGGTTAGTTAATGTCCAGTTAATATGGTTTGACGAACAGGCACTGTGTGATGGGGTGTGTGTGTTGTGCACAGGGGTAATTTCCTGCAGGAGTGCACAAGAGCGGAGCTCCTGCAGTAAAGAGCCCAGGGGGCGGGCACATGCAACAAGCCCCACCCCCTGCTCCCAGCAGCTCCAGGCCACGAGGAGCGAGAAGCCTCTTTCTTTCCCTCCTTCTTTCCTTCTCTTTCTTTCCCTCTTTCC